>NC_060195.1:48878086-48918086 GCF_021184085.1 Oncorhynchus gorbuscha
CAGTCTTCAGATATGCAACTTCTGTTTACACCATCCTTACATTAGCCTTGGATGTGGTGGGCAAAGTGACCTAAAGTGATTCTTGTTATTGCAGTGTTGGATAGGAAAACAACAACAACTGAACATGCGTATGTACAGTCCATCTATATATGGCTCTCTGATGCAGATCAAATGTGGGTCAATGGAATAGTAAACACCACATTTACACATTGAGTCGTGCTTGAGGGGGCTATTTGCTCACGTATACACCGTATAACTACTGCGTTTAATAGAGACAATGCCTCAAACCCAGGGGTTGCAGCATTTATTATCAGCCGGCTGGCCTCCATCCGACGGAACATGAGAATACCCACTGTGACATCATTCCCATCGCCCCCTCTAGGCCCCGGGCGATGATGTAATGCATCACCAAAACAAGCTCAGGTGTTTGCTTCTGGTGCTGATGACGGTGTCATTAGCATTGCTGGCAACAATAGTCAAGGGACCCGGGACATCATTATGTCATTACATCACCACGGAAATGGGTGGGGCAGTGGGGGTTGTTGTTGGGGTCGTGTCTGGGGACCACAACCAGACACTCTTGGTCGCACTCTAATGCTTTCCAGTGACAACGAGAGTATGGCTCCGTTCCAAATAGCATCCCATTCCCTATATAGTGCACTACTTTCAACCAGGGCCCATAGGGTGCTATTTAAGGAATAAGGGGCCATTTCAGATATAGACTATGGGGTTGGCATTCTGCTGAACAACTTCAATCTAAATGCAAAGGAAAGGCAAGGGCGCATTGATTTTACTTGATTGGAACATTGATGTAACAATGCTAGCGGTGCGTAACATTAATGGATTCAGATTCATTCGAGGGGTCAGGAAAGGCTAGACACCAACCATTTGTAATGTTCTCTGCTAACCACTGTGGCTATAAGTTTGTTCGAAACATTATGGGTTCGGGATGCATTGCATTAGGGTCGTACAAAGTTCATTACCACGGTAGGGAAGACAAAAGCAAACTCACACATATGTGCATGGACATACACAGGTGCACGCTGTAGGCAGACAACAAGCACATAAAAGCAAGAGTGATGTCGTCAGATAAAAAAAAGAAGCATTTTACAGTTAGTTGTATTACTAGCACGACTGCATGCGATGAACCAAAGGAAAACAAGAAAATTAGGACAACAGAAAGCAGCAATTTAAAAAACCAAGTATTTTCCACAAAGCCACTGTATCAAGGAGAAAAAAATATTGTGAATCTATCAAGCTCCTATAAAACAGCAAATCTGACATGGCCTTTCCCACTCACACACAGTAGCTGGACATCAGCACAAAGACTAAGAGCTTAAACTCTCCTCTCTCCCCCTCTGCATCTTCCTACAAGTCAATAAGTACCAGTCAAAGCAAATACCGGTGCTAATATCTCACCAGATAAACCACTGAAATTACAATTTCAAAAAAGGTTAACCAATGCAAATACTCGTATAACCGGGTAACATTTGCCATTTCTTAAATAGGCCAATAGCATATAAGAAGAGATCTATTACGCCTGGCTATAAATCCGGAAGTCTCGGTGTCTTTTAAGTTTTGCAAGATGGTTGATTATTTCAACAACCAATATAAAACTGATTAACAAACCAGTAAGCGATTAGCACCACTCAAGCTAACCAAAGCAGCTAAAAACGGACGCTACCAGCCTGCCATTACTGACCATGACGGTGCAATTCCCACAGTACATTATCTTCATGTTAGTATATGTGAAAGAGTCTAAAGCCTTGTTAAATTGCTGACTGCGCATATCAATAAGGGGCCAGGACCCTTACTCGTAAAAAAAAAGTTGCTAATCACTGCTGCGATCTCCTCCTCTAGGGTCGACTTCCTGATGCTGCTGTTCCCACGCCACCTCTGCCAGTTCAAGTGGCAGCAAGGTATTGTGTTGCTGTTGGCATGAGTTGGCGTGGGCACGTTTCCTGTCCGGGTAGGAAGTGGACAGGATTTGCAAGCCAAACCAGGTTACCACCGCCACAAAGTCATAATTATGGCTAAACCCTGCTTATTTGAACAATTGACCTTTTTAAAATATGATTTTGAACCTAATCTTCAACCACACTGATAACCTTATGCCTCATCTTTAAATGAAGTCCAAAAAGCACATTTTTGTTTTCATGAACTTTTATGACACGGCCAATTTTGACTTTGTGGCTGTGGTAACTAGTGACAACCGATATAATGGGAGGAGAGGGATGTGGAGGGCGAGGAAGAGGAAAGGCCTGAAATAATAGGCACAGACATCTCCCAGGATGTAGGGCAAGTCAGCGGGATCAAAAACAGCCCGGGTCTGGTTTTTCCCAAAAGCATCTTAAGGCCATTAAAGCCATAGCTGCAGGAAGTAGGGGTGCTGGAGCATCCCCTGAAATTGAACAAATGTTCCCAAAAATATATTTATTTAAAAAAAAAATCTTCCAAAAACTACATTACTCCTGTCTGAACAGACATAAAATCAGTCAAAATACTACACCAGAGAACATAATTTACCCACAGAGGATCAAAAGATAGAAAAGAATAGTGCTTGTGATAAAACCTGATCCACAGCTTAGTCAAGAGGGCCGCAATTTGGGCAGTATGCTCGCCAAATATATAACCACTTGTTGCGTTATGGCCATAGACATATAATCCATAGAAGGGTTTTGGAACCTCTAACCTGGGCAATTTGACTGTTAAACTCATGGGTACACCAGCAATGCCTGCCAGTTCTGACTTGAATGGGAACCAAATCAAATCGTTATTAGTGCCATACACTGAATACAACCGGTCCTTACAGTGAAATGCTTTACTTATGAGCCTCTGATCAACAATGCAGCTTTAAAAAAAGATGAGGAAGAATAAGAAAAAAGTAACAAGTAATTAAAGAGCAGCAGTAAAATAACAATAGCGAGACAAAACAAGGGGGAGTACCGGTACAGAGCCAATTTGCAGGGGCACCAGTTAGTGGAGGTAAAATGTACAGATGAAGTCGAAAGTTTACATACACTTAGGTTGGAGTCATTAAAACTCGTTTTTAAACCACAAGTCGGTTAGGACATGTACTTTGTGCATGACAAAAGTCATTTTTCCAACAATCGTTTACAGACAGAGTATTTATAATTCACTGTATCACAATTCCAGTGGGTCAGAAGTTTACATACACTAAGTTGACTGTGCCTTTAAACAGCTTGGAAAATTCCAGAAAATGATGCCAATGGGTTTAGAAGCTTCTGATAGGCTAATTGACATCATTTGAGTCAATTGGAGGTGTACCTGTGGATGTATTTCAATGCCTACCTTCAACCTCAGTGCCTCTTTGCTTGACATCATGGGAAAATCAAAAGAAATCAGCCAAGACCTCAGAAAAAAAGTTGTAGACCTCCACAAGTCTGGTTCATCCTTGGGAGAAATGTCCAAACGCCTGAAGGTACCACGGTCATCTGTACAAACAATAGTACGCAAGTATAAACACCATGGGACCACGCAGCCGTCATTTGGCCGCCTTTCGTTCCAGTTCTCTGCTGCCTGTGACTGGAACGAATTGCAAAAAATCGCTCAAGTTGGAGACTATCTCCCTCACCAACTTCAAACATCTGCTATCTGAGCAGCTAACCGATCGCTGCAGCTGTACATAGTCTATCGGTAAATAGCCCACCCATTTTTACCTACCTCATCCCCATACTGTTTTTATTTATTTACTTTTCTGCTCTTTTGCACACCAATATCTCTACCTGTACATGACCATCTGATCATTTATCACTCCAGTGTTAATCTGCAATATTGTAATTATTCACCTACCTCCTCATGCCTTTTGCACACAATGTATATAGACTCCCTTTTTTTCTACTGTGTTATTGACTTGTTAATTGTTTACTCCATGTGTAACTCTGTGTTGTCTGTTCACACTGCTATGCTTTATCTTGGCCAGGTCGCAGTTGCAAATGAGAACTTGTTCTCAACTAGCCTACCTGGTTAAATAACGGTGAAATAAAATAAAATGTCAACAATTTAAAAAAATACCACTCAGGAAGGAGAAGCATTCTGTCTCCTAGAGATTAACATATTTTGGTGCGAAAAGTGCAAATCATGCCCAGAATAACAGCAAAGGACCTTGTGAAGATGCTGGAGGAAACAGGTACCAAAGTATCCATATCCACAGTAAAACAAGTCATATATCGACACAACTTGAAAGGCCGCTCAGCAAGGAAGAAGCCACTGCTTCAAAACCGCCATAAGAAAGCCAGACTACGGTTTGCAACAGCACATGGGGACAAAGATCATCATTTTTGGAGAAATGTCCTCTGGTCTGATGAAACAAATATAGAACTGTTTGGCCATAATGACCATCCTTATGTTTGGAGGAAAAAGGGGGGAGGCTTGCAAGCCAAAGAACACCATCCCAACCGTGAAGCACGGGGGTGGGAGCATCATGTTATGGGGCTTTGCTGCAGGAGGGACTGCTGCACTTCACAAACTAGATGGCATCATTACATTTACATTTACATTTAAGTCATTTAGCAGACGCTCTTATCCAGAGCGACTTACAAATTGGTGCATTCACCTTATGACATCCAGTGGAACAGCCACTTTACAATAGTGCATCTAAATCTTTTAAGGGGGGGAGGGGGGTGAGAAGGATTACTTTATCCTATCCTAGGTATTCCTTAAAGAGGTGGGGTTTCAGGTGTCTCCGGAAGGTGGTGATTGACTCCGCTGTCCTGGCGTCGTGAGGGAGTTTGTTCCACCATTGGGGAGCCAGAGCAGCGAACAGTTTTGACTGGGCTGAGCGGGAACTGTACTTCCTCAGTGGTAGGGAGGCGAGCAGGCCAGAGGTGGATGAACGCAGTGCCCTTATTTGGGTGTAGGGCCTGATCAGAGCCTGGAGGTACTGAGGTGCCGTTCCCCTCACAGCTCCGTAGGCAAGCACCATGGTCTTGTAGCGGATGCGAGCTTCAACTGGAAGCCAGTGGAGAGAACGGAGGAGCGGGGTGACGTGAGAGAACTTGGGAAAGTTGAACACTAGACGGGCTGCGACGTTCTGGATGAGTTGTAGGGGTTTAATGGCACAGGCAGGGAGCCCAGCCAACAGCGAGTTGCAGTAATCCAGACGGGAGATGACAAGTGCCTGGATTAGGACCTGTGCCGCTTCCTGTGTGAGGCAGGGTCGTACTCTGCGGATGTTGTAGAGCATGAACCTACAGGAACGGGCCACCGCCTTGATGTTAGTTGAGAACGACAGGGTGTTGTCCAGGATCACGCCAAGGTTCTTAGCGCTCTGGGAGGAGGACACAATGGAATTGTCAACCATGATGGCGAGATCATGGAACGGGCAGTCCTTCCCTGGGAGGAAGAGCAGCTCCGTCTTGCCGAAGTTCAGCTTGAGGTGGTGATCCATCATCCACACTGATATGTCTGCCAGACATGCAGAGATGCGATTCGCCACCTGGTCATCAGAAGGGGGAAAGGAGAAGATTAATTGTGTGTCGTCTGCATAGCAATGATAGGAGAGACCATGTGAGGTTATGACAGAGCCAAGTGACTTGGTGTATAGCGAGAATAGGAGAGGGCCTAGAACAGAGCCCTGGGGGACACCAGTGGTGAGAGCGCGTGGTGAGGAGACAGATTCTCGCCACGCCACCTGGTAGGAGCGACCTGTCAGGTAGGACGCAATCCAAGCGTGGGCCGCGCCGGAGATGCCCAACTCGGAGAGGGTGGAGAGGAGGATCTGATGGTTCACAGTATCGAAGGCAGCCGATAGGTCTAGAAGGATGAGCAGAGGAGAGAGAGTTAGCTTTAGCGGTGCGGAGCGCCTCTCCGTGATACAGAGAAGAGCAGTCTCAGTTGAATGACTAGTCTTGAAACCTGACTGATTTGGATCAAGAAGGTCATTCTGAGAGAGATAGCGGGAGAGCTGACCAAGGACGGCACGTTCAAGCGTTTTGGAGAGAAAAGAAAGAAGGGATACTGGTCTGTAGTTGTTGACATCGGAGGGATCGAGTGTAGGTTTTTTCAGAAGGGGTGCAACTCTCGCTCTCTTGAAGACGGAAGGGACGTAGCCAGCGGTCAGGGATAAGTTGATGAGCGAGGTGAGGTAAGGGAGAAGGTCTCCGGAAATGGTCTGGAGAAGAGAGGAGGGGATAGGGTCGAGCGGGCAGGTTGTTGGGCGGCCGGCCGTCACAAGACGCGAGATTTCATCTGGAGAGAGAGGGGAGAAAGAGGACAGAGCACAGGGTAGGGCAGTGTGAGCAGAACCAGCGGTGTCGTTTGACTTAGCAAACGAGGATCGGATGTCGTCGACCTTTTCAAAATGGTTGACGAAGTCATCTGCAGAGAGGGAGGAGGGGGGGGGATTCAGGAGGGAGGAGAAGGTGGCAAAGAGCTTCCTAGGGTTAGAGGCAGATGCTTGGAATTTAGAGTGGTAGAAAGTGGCTTTAGCAGCAGAGACAGAGGAGGAAAATGTAGAGAGGAGGGAGTGAAAGGATGCCAGGTCCGCAGGGAGGCGAGTTTTCCTCCATTTCCGCTCGGCTGCCCGGAGCCCTGTTCTGTGAGCTCGCAATGAGTCGTCGAGCCACGGAGCGGGAGGGGAGGACCGAGCCGGCCTGGAAGATAGGGGACATAGAGAGTCAAAGGATGCAGAAAGGGAGGAGAGGAGGGTTGAGGAGGCAGAATCAGGAGATAGGTTGGAGAAGGTTTGAGCAGAGGGAAGAGATGATAGGATGGAAGAGGAGAGAGTAGCGGGGGAGAGAGAGCGAAGGTTGGGACGGCGCGATACCATCCGAGTAGGGGCAGTGTGGGAAGTGTTGGATGAGAGCGAGAGGGAAAAGGATACAAGGTAGTGGTCGGAGACTTGGAGGGGAGTTGCAATGAGGTTAGTGGAAGAACAGCATCTAGTAAAGATGAGGTCGAGCGTATTGCCTGCCTTGTGAGTAGGGGGAGGTGAGAGGGTGAGGTCAAAAGAGGAGAGGAGTGGAAAGAAGGAGGCAGAGAGGAATGAGTCAAAGGTAGATGTGGGGAGGTTAAAGTCGCCCAGAACTGTGAGAGGTGAGCCGTCCTCAGGAAAGGAGCTTATCAAGGCATCAAGCTCATTGATGAACTCTCCGAGGGAACCTGGAGGGCGATAAATGATAAGGATGTTAAGCTTGAAAGGGCTGGTAACTGTGACAGCATGAAATTCAAAGGAGGCGATAGACAGATGGGTAAGGGGAGAAAGAGAGAATGACCACTTGGGAGAGATGAGGATCCCGGTGCCACCACCCCGCTGACCAGAAGCTCTCGGGGTGTGCGAGAACACGTGGGCGGACGAAGAGAGAGCAGTAGGAGTAGCAGTGTTATCTGTGGTGATCCATGTTTCTGTCAGTGCCAAGAAGAACAGGACAGCGGAGTCAATCACCACCTTCCGGAGACACCTGAAACCCCACCTCTTTAAGGAATACCTAGGATAGGATAAAGTAATCCTTCTCACCCCCCCCTCCCCCCCTTAAAATATTTAGATGCACTATTGTAAAGTGGCTGTTCCACTGGATGTCATAAGGTGAATGCACCAATTTGTAAGTCGCTCTGGATAAGAGCGTCTGCTAAATGACTTAAATGTAATGTAAAAAGAAGCATCATGAGGCAGGAAATGTGCATATATTGAAGCAACATCATGACAGTCAGGAAGTTAAAGCTTGGTCGCAAATGGGACTTCCAAATGGAAAATGACCCCAGGTATACTTCCAAAGTTGTGGTAAAATGGCTCAAGGACAACAATGTCAAGGTATTGGAGTGGCCATCACAAAGCCCTCAACTCAATCCTATAGAAAATGAGCGGGCAGAACTGAAAAAGTGTGCGCGAGCACCCAACTTATTGTGGGAAGCGTGTCAAAGGCTACTCAAAATGTTGACCCAAGTTAAACAATTTAAAGGCAATGCTACCAAATAGTAATCGAGTGTATGTAAACTTCTAACCTACTGGGAATGTGATAAAAGGAAGAAACACTGAATAAATCACTCTCCACTATTATTCTGACATTTCACATTCTTAAAACAAAATGGTGACCTTAACTGACCTAAGACAGGACATTTATACTAGGATTAAATGTCAGGAATTGTGAAAAACTGAGTTTAAATGTACTTAGGTGCATGTAAACTTCCGACTTCAACTTTACATGTAGGTAGAGTTATTACATTGACTATGCATAGATGATAACAATAGAGAGTAGCAGCGGTGTAAAAGAGGGGAGTGGGCGCAATGCAAATCGTCTGGGTAGCCATTTGATTAGATGGTCAGGAGTCTTATGGCTTGGGGGTAGAAGCGGTTTAGGAACCTCTTGGACCTGGACTTGGCACTCCGGTACAGCTTGCCGTGAGATAGCAGAGAGAACACTGCCTGGTGTAGAGTTCCTGGATGGCAGAAAGCCTGACTCCAGTGATGTACCCTCTGTAGTGCCATGCAGTCGGAGGCCGAGCAGTTTCCAAACCAGGCAGTGATGCAATGCTCTCGATGGTGCAGCTGTAGAAACTTTTAAGGATCTGAGGACCCATGTCAAATCTTTTCAGTCTCCTGAGGGGGAATAGATTTTGTCGTGCCCTCTTCTCAACTGTTTTGGTGTGCTTGGACCACCTTAGTTAATTGGTGATGTGGACACCAAGGAACTTGAAGCTCTCAACCTGCTCCACTACAGCCCCGTCAACTGTTGTCATCGGCAAACTTAATGGTGTTGGAGTCGTGCCTGGCCGTGCAGTTATGAATGAACAGGATGTACAGAAGGGGACTGAGCATGCACCCCTGAGGGGCCCCTGTGTTTAGTATCAGCGTGGCAGATGCTTTGTTACCTACCCTTACCACCTGGAGGCAGCCCGTCAGGAAGTGCAGGATCCAGTTGTAGAGGGAGGTGTTTAGTCCCAGGGTCCTTAGCTTATTGATGAGCTTTGAGGCCACTATGGTGTGGAATGCTGAGCTGTTGTCAATGAGTAGCATTCTCACGTAGGTATTCCTTTTGTCCATGTGGTAAAGGGTGGTGTGGAGTGCAATAGAGATTTCATCATCTGTGGATCTGTTGGGGCGGTATGCAAATTGGAGTGGGTATAGGGTTTCTGGGATAATGGCTGTTGATGCGAGCCATGACCAGCCTTTCAAAGAACTTCATGGCTACAGACGGGAATGCTACAGGTTCAGTAGTCATTTATGCAGGTTACCTTAGTGTTCTTGGGCACAGGTACTATGGTGGTCTGCTTGAAACATGTTGGTATTACAGACTCGGACAGGGAGAGGTTGAACATTTCAGTGAAGACATTTGTCAGTTGGTCAGCGCATGCTCGCAGTACACGTCCTGGTAATCTGCCTGCCCCTGCAGCCTTGTGAGTGTTGACCTGTTTAAATGGCTTACTAACATTGGCTGAGGAGAGCGTGATCACACAGTCTTCAGGAACAGCAGGTGCTCTCATGCATGTTTCAGTTTTATTTGCCTCAAAGCGAGCATATAAGTAATTTAGCTCATCTGGTAGGCTCGTGCCACTGGGAAGCTTGCGGCTGTGCTTCCATTTTGTAGTCTGTAATAGTTTGCAAGCCCTGCCACATCCGACGAGCACCGGAGACGGTTTAATACGAGTCAATCTTTGTCCTGTATTGATGCTTTGCCTGTTGATGGTTCGTCAGTGGGCATTGTGAGATTTCTTATAAGCGTCCGCATTAGAGTCCCAGTCCTTGAAAGCAACAGCTCTACCCTTTAGCTCAGTGCGGATGTTGCCTGTAATCCATGACTCCTGGTTGGGGTATGTACAGTACATACGGTCACTGTGGGGGGGGGGGTTCCCGGGAAGGCAGTATATCATTCACATCGGGGTCGTTAAAGGAAAAAAAGGATTCTGCCTGTCCGTGGTGAGAAAACGCAGTTATGATGTCCAAAAGTTGTTTTCGGTCATAAGAGACGGTAGCGGCAATAGTATGTACAAAATAAGTTAAAATATAAGTTACAAACAACTCAAAGAAACAAACAGAAATCCAATTGGTTAGGATTACATAAAACGTCAGCTATGTTCTCCGATTGATTGTGGCTGTCTGATTGCGTTTCACAAATTTCAAAATACAAATCGCTCAACATGTGGGAACTCCTTCAAGACTGTTGGAAAAGTTTTCCAGGCGAAGCTGGTTGAGAGAATGTCAAGAGTGTGCAAAGCTGTCATCAAGGCAAAGGGTGGCTGTAAAATATATTTTTTATTTTGTTTAACACTGTTTTTGGTTAGTACATGATTCCACATCTGTTATTTCCTAGTTTTGATTTCCTAGTCTTCACTATTATTGTATTATGTACAATGTATTAAAACAAATCAAACCTGGAATGATGTGGTGTCCAAAGTTTTGACTGGTTCTGTACGTACAGTATTTCATGATGTATAACAACAATGTGTCAAATATTTTTATTTAGTGCATTATTATACAGTATAAGCATTAGAATAAGCTGCCTCAATATCTGCAGCCATATTGGTGATATCTCTCTAGGAGCTGAATGATCTACAGTATTATGGAATAATTCTAATGTTAAGTTAACATTTGAGTGTTGAAAGCTGATCGGAACAGCTGCGCTTCCTTTCTTTCCATCCTATGAGTATCGACACAGGCTCCAACGATGCTCTTAGCGAACATTCTCTGACGGGGAAATGGATGTTACATCTTCGGCCGTTGTAGTAACGACGCATCGTTAAAACAGTCGTAAGCCTAAGTTACATTGCTATTGGGAAACCGGGCCCTGGAGAATAGGTGGAAATGCCCCTGTATTAATATGTGTGTCAGGGCAATAGTGAGGTGTTCAGTCTTAACCGATACACTCGGTCTGCAAACTGTATGATTGATGGCCATTGGAACATATGAAAGTGGGTCTGAGCATTGTGCAATGTAAAATAAGGTATATGAAATAACAAGATCAGCAGTTAGTGTTTAAGCCTGGAAATAAACGTGGCTTGGTGAACACCACAGAATATTCAACCTCCCCATTACATTGGCTGCATAACATTTCATCTTTGCAGGCAAAACTGTGAGCCAGTGTGTGTGATTGACTGAATAGATGGGATTGTAAGTAAGGAGTGGAAGAGTACAGATTGTAAGTAAGGAGTGGAAGAGTACAGAGAAAGTCACAACCAGGCACAATGCTGAAGTCATCATCCAATGTTGACAGAGACATGGGAGAGTGGGGGAAATTAGATGGCATAATATGACCCTGTAAGCATAGTACTCAACACGGTTGTTTTGGAAATTCAAACTCTTACCAACAGTCAGTGATGAGGGAATTGCCAAATCAGTCCATGTTCAGGACAACATTTTATATGCAAAAAATATTACAAATGTAGGCTACATAACTTGCTTACATAGCAGGCAAAAAAGAAAACGAAGATGTGTTCTCCCAGGTCGGTCATTACAGAAGCAAGTGCTTGGATCGGTCTCTGTGTGTCTCTATGATGTTGTGTAAATCCTTTTAACCTGGGGCTTTTGTATCCGTGCAGCAGTTGAACCCAGGCACAGCAGAACAGGCCACCACAAAGGACAGCTCTAAAAATAGGACCTCTGCTTTTCCACGGGCGCGTCTGTCTGACATGTTCGTCTGACTCCTCTCTCGCTCTCATTCATTTTGTGTTCAACTCTGAACTGAATGTTCACCTAGCACACCTATTTTTTTCTCCACCATCTCTAATCTGATTTTGTCCGGAGCCAGCAGCGTCCTTGAGTCAAATCGGGACATGAGAATACTGGAGTATCAGAACATCTGATAAGAGTATGTGAGCGTACTACATTTAAGGAGTGGTATTCAATCTAAAGCAATAGCCAGCTAATAGGGTAACACAAACACTATTCTGGGTAAATCCATTTGATTTCAATCGCTTTTTGACAGCATCCCTTTTGATTTGAACAAAACCCTACATACATATTTTCCCATTGTAGATGTGCTCAGAAAGTGACTTTTTGGACCAGGACGCGAAAACATTCACGAGATAAAAGGTGCTCAAAGTTGACCCATTTTGCATACCCCACCATACCATGAGACATCCATGTACATCACTGGAAAACATGAACGGCTGAGATTGATATCAGGGTTGTTTATTGATCAAAAAAGGGCTTAGGCATGGCATTGGGCGTGGTCAGCCAGTCAAAGTGGCTGAATTTTAGAGAACAATTTTTGCAGTGTAGAGACATCTTTTCATTATTAAGCTAACTTCCTGCAATTATACACATTTCTCCATGGTGCTGTGAGAAATGCTTGCAGTTTTAACGCACATTTTCTGTAATTCTACACTTTTTGGCACGGACCTGAGAAAAAATGTTGCTGTTTTAAAGCTAATTTCCTGCAACTCTCAATTTTGCTATGGCTAATGCTGTGTTATTTTGCGCAAACGTAATAACAACATTTATAAACCGGGTAGTTTGGATACTGATTGGCAAAAACAACATTCAATCGCGTGTATGTGAGACCGGGGCGGCAGCGTAGCCTAGTGGTTAGAGCGTTGGACTAGTAACCGGAAGGTTGCGAGTTCAAGCCCCAGACCTGACAAGGTCTGTCGTTCTGCCCCTGAACAGGCAGTTAACCCACTGTTCCCAGGCCGTCATTGAAAATAAGAATGTGTTCTTAACTGACTTGGTTAAATAAAGGTAAAATTAAAATAAATTTAAAAAACACGCCTTTTCACCTCGATAAAATGGATACATCAATTTTAATTTATTTAATTTATTATTTTATTTTAATTTTAAATCTAAAATAAGCATTTAGATTAACTTGAGAAACCGAAACGAAAATAATATTGTGAAACAAACAATGTGGGCACTTAACCTGCTTCACTGACTGATGTGCAGAAAAAGGGATACATTGTGAGTTTGGGAATACAACATATACACAGAGCTGAACGTCATTCTACGGGACTTGTATGGTTCCGTGAGAAACATGAATGCCGAATAATATGGGATTAGCAGCTATGCTGGACTTGAACAGACATATCAACGACCCCCCTCTCAGTTTGGCATGGAGCATACAGAAGGGCTCCGAATTCACAACGAGCAACAATGTGTCTGTCGGCGTAATTAAAACGTTGAGGGAAGAGGGGTGCGATAAAGCTGCCCACCAGTGAACGGCTACATATGGTATGTAACGTTAGCTTGCTAAATCACTGACAATATAACAGGTTGCTATGTAGGCCTAACTATTATCTATTAGCTAATGTCTTATGCTTCAGGTACACAAAAATGCCAATGGGAAATTAACATCCTCACAGAAATGCTGCAAAAGAGCTGGCCCGTCGCAGATTTACAAACCACTGCTTTCGAATCAACATGATCCAGAAACTGTCGGGTGACAGAGGCAGGAGACAGAGGTACGATAAATACTGTCTGTCAGAGGACACAGATTCGAAACCTCCCTTCAAAGTTACTGGAGGCCAAATCTGGAAGCGGTGGATCACTATTCTCTCTGACAACACAGCAGCAGCTCCCCCAGTTAAAAGAACGGCATTCATTTCCAGCAGCATGGAGCCAACAAGCGATAACATGGGCAAGCCAACAACAAATGATAACATGGGACCATTTTTTCAATTGTGCACAATAAATGGCAGCATTCAGATCAACATGAATAAATAATTGTCATGTGTTAGTCACTCTAGAAGTGGCGCCAATGCTCGGTTTTTGCATACATTTAATGTAAGCATGAAAGCTAGCCTGTAGTTGTTGCATAGCAAACAGTCTAGCAATGAGACTTTTGTCCGGACTACTTTTTTCTGGCGGGAATGTATTTGTTAATTAATTAATTAATTAATTAAAGCAACATTCATTTTCAATTTAGATGTGTAGTTCCTTGCCAACTGTGTTGGCAACCCGTTTACAAAAGCAGTAAGGCACCTCAGGGGTGAGTGGTATATGGCCAGGCTAAGGGCTGTAGCCAGGCACTTCACGTTAGCCGTGGTGTAATTGGCCATTTATACAACGGGTGGCTCTAATCCTGAATGCTGATTGGTTAAAACCTTGCTGGAGTGCTGCATCAGATCACCTGACCTCAACCCAATTGAGATGGTTTGGGATGAATTGGACCGCAGAGTGATGGAAAAGCAGCTAACAAGTGCTCAGTATATGTGGGACCTCCAAGACTGTTGGAAAAGCATTCCAGGTGAAGCTGGTTGAGAGAATGCCAAGAGTGTTATTTCATAGTTTCGTTATCTTCAGTATAATTCTAAAATGTAGAAAATAGTAAAAAATAAAGAAAACCCCTGGAATGAGTTGGTATGTCAAAACCTTTGACTGGAACTGTATATGGATGCGGTAAAGAGGTCAATCGAACTTGACCAAAACAATGGAATTGCCATGGAAATGTGTGGTGGAAAGGGCCATTCGAAAGATCCCGAATTACCTCATGTCCCCTATGTTGAAGTAAAGAAAAATGTATTTTAATGCTTGTATGAATGTCAACCCCAACACATGTTCGTGTCAGTCACCAATCAACTGCATTACAGTTAAAAACGGCTGACGACCACTACCGATTTCTATGTGTGAGCTATAAACCGGCTTATATGAACAAAAGTTAGCATTTAGCAGTCCCTTCTTCTACACCTGAAAATGGAAACCTAAATGTTAAGCAGCGAAAATAAATATATCCAAATCGGATTTAAGTAACCACATTGTGGCCCTGTTACAATACATGAATCATGATGGATGACGAATATCCACTTTGTTAGATCAGATTTGTTGAATGTGCACCAATCTGGTCAAGGGAAACGTCTGTGTTTCATTGACCCCTTTACCTTATCTATTGACAGGGTTAGAGGTTCCAAATCCATTATATTCATTGTATTTATATGGTTTTTCCATCCCGAAAATGTCATTTCTGGCGATTTTATAAAAATATAAAATTACCTTTATCAAAAACACAAAAAAGACCCGCCATTGGTTAAGACAACATGATCTTGAATACAGGGTGTCATCTGTTTTAAATTATACTGCCAATCCTCAACAGTAAACCTATTGAAATCATAGAAATATGGATAATATAATATACAATATTTAAGTTGACATTCGATGGTGGGTGGTACTTTTTGGAAATATTTAGACGATAAATGTCAATTCAATGAACATCTAAAATAGTGTATGAGGGGATAGTGTAGTGTAGTGTAGTCTAGGTCTGTGTAGTGGTCTGAGAGGATAGGTCAAATCTATGAGTTCTATTTCTATGATTAAAATGACACCAGTCCTGTATTCAAAAGCATGTTGTCTCTAAACGGATGGCAGGAACACAAAACCTTACATGAAATAGGGTCTAAGCTACAACATATGATAATATGTTTATGTATTTTTAGATAGACGTTAAAGGTTTAAAAATGCCAATTTAATACTAATCTTTTAAATGATATTCACCCTGTTTATCCAAAATGGGTCAACTTTGAGCACCTTTATCTCCTGAAAGTTCAAAAAAATATCAAAAAAGAAACTTTCTGACCATGGGCATACATGTATGGAAAGTTTTGTTTAAATCAAAGGGATGCTGTCAAAAAGAGATTGAATTCAAATGGACTCACTTCTTCACTAAAGAATTTTACTATGCAAGAACGAATAGTCGTGTAGGCTACTCATTTACATTACATTTAAGTCATTTAGCAGACGCTCTTATCCAGAGCGACTTACAAATTGGTGCATTCACCTTATGACATCCATACTCAACTCATGGTAGTCAACACAGCAATGTTCACACATAAAAACATAACGGGAAAAACCTCAACCCAATCACACATAGATTAAAACACGCTTACTGGTTTGGTTCATGATTCTGTCTAAACCCAGGAAAAAGTAACACCAATTTTGTGATATCCAATTAGTAGTTACAGTCTTGTCCCATCTCTGCAGGCGAAGGTCGAGAGCCATGCATCCACCGAAACACAACTCTGCCTAGCAACACTGCTTCGTGACACACTACTCGCTTAACCTGGAAGCCAGCCGCACCAATGTGTTGGAGGAACAACCGGTGAACAACCGGAACAACCGGTGACCGTGTCAGAGTGCATGCACCCGGCCCGCCACAGGAGTCGCTAGAGCGCGAAGGGACAAGGACATCCCAGCCGGCCAAACCAGCGTTGGGCCAACTGTGCGCCGCCCCGTTGGTCTCCTGGGCACGGCCAGCTGCGACACAGCCCGGGATCTAACCCGGGCCTGTGCCTTACACCGCTGCTCCACCTTGAACATCACTTTAACGTTGGTTCAGCGGTTGAGATTCGATGTTCGTCCAACAGATAAATTGCGCTCATTACCTCAGTTTATAATCATTAAGCGGTGCAGCAATCCTAGTTATCATGTGCACACGGATTACAACCATATTCCATATTGCTGTTTAATGGGTATTGCAACATATCAGTGGAGAGGAGCCTCATTTTCAGATGTGAAATTGTGAATACAACCACAATTGCTTTTCCAATTCTTGTCCTAATAATATAGCTACAGGAAAATACATTTGGCACCATTAAATGAAAAGATACATAAGTCGATATCTAAAAAGTGATGCTACCTCCATACATGAAGGTGAAAGGACTACGGCACATCACATACACACAAATTAGAACTAGCACAGACCGCTGCAGAGCAGAGGTTAGCGAACACACTGTACTTTTCTGTTCACGCATGTGTATAGATGTATTGACACCTGTACCATGTATATACCATGATGCTTTTTCATGTGTCAAAACTCAATGTAAGTGGTCCACAATGTGGTTGGGAAAATAAAATCTGTATTTTGTATTATTGTACCGTTGTGGAGTGACACTTAAATACATTGTTCTAACACACACACACACACACACACACACACACACACACACACACACACACACACACACACACACACACACACACACACACACACACACACACACACACACACACACACACACACACACACAGTACCTGAGCTTTAATGCATTCCTGGGAGCATTCAGGATGAAATGAAAGGCATGAAAGGAAGAAGCAGAGAGGAAGATGGGTGTTATTAAACATGCAGCATGTCACTCAGGGATGGAGAGAATTAGTCCTGATGCTTCAATCGCTGCAATTGACAGCTGTTAAAAAAGTATTATTCTGTGCCAGTTGGGCAGGGGTAGAAACACAAAAGCAAGTACATTATTCATTGAGCCAAACACTCCCATCGTCCTTTACCCGTTTCGCATCACAACTGAGCTATCTGAAGACAATATTTCACTGGTTGGGCCTAAAAGAGACCTTATATCAAGACTCATTCAGCCTCATCACAGACAGACACAAAAAGACTGAGAAATCGCAAGAAAGCCCTAATTGCATTCAGCGAGGGCACAGTCAAATAAGCGGCCATATTGTGAGACAAAACGGTTTCGGGAATCATCATTAGACGCAATAACTTCAGTCCCCTCTGGGGAGTTTCAATTTTACATTGAAACAATTAACACCAATCATGGACGGAAATTAGCCTGTGGTTGGTTGGACACGGAGACGAAGGCGGGAGGGGATGTTGAATTGAGGGGGCATCGATTCGCTGAGGCCGCCACAGGCCGCACCATTGAAATTAGGGAACAGCTGCTCAGGGCCTAGGCAAGACGCTGGCGGCCACCGAGCAGACCCCGAAGAGAGGGATTACTCATCCGTTTGGGTGGAGAGCGAAAGGTGGTAAAATGGAGAGGGTGATAAAGAGAAATAGAGTGAGCAAGAAAGAGAGAGACAAACACCACCATCACAGAGATAAGACCATCTAACTCAGGGTTGCCATGTCAGCGATTTTCCCAACATAATTGGTCTATTTTTAAAAAACGATGGCGTTGGGTGAAAATGTATTGGTCGCGGGTTGTAGGTTTTGGGGCTACTTCTAAGTTGCACCGCCACCCCCATGAAATTTCTCTATTTCACTGTAACCTGCTGCCGCTGACTATCAGACAGTAAGGCAAGCTGTTGCTGAGTGAGTGAGTGGTATGGAGCGCCAGAGGCGTGTGTGTTGGTTGAGAGAGCACTGCAGCAGGTAGTTTAGTCCGCCTCTTTCTTTTGCCCAAAGCAGTTAAGCCAAAACCAGGCCCCGTTATTCAGAGGGGCGCTCTCCAAGTCCGGGAAGTGAATATCACGTAGCGCAATATTTCAGTCACTGGTTAATAACATTTTCCATTATATTTCAAGATTGAAAAATATAACAACATAATGTCGTGGACCGAGCTAGCCATAAACATCCCTTAACGCTCAAAAGACATTCAATGACTGCAGCATAGCGTATTTGACTGAATGATTAGCTAATAAATATTTGAGAAATTATGAATAATAAGCATATGCTTTTACCTGATAACAGACTAATAATGATATAACTTCAAATACCGAGCTAGTAACATTAAGTAGCCTAGGTTAACTTAGCTGACCTTCAATTGAGGAAATTCAGCAGAGTTCTCCAAGACATTTTTACAACTCATTTCAAACTCTGAAAATAAATTACTGGGCAAATGTTACCAAACATGATGCTAATAGGCCTGCATTACGGTAGGCAGTTAATTGTTGAATTACACTTTCCATCCTTACCTTGGAAGGTCACGGTCTCTGCGCTGATCGCCAGTGAGTGAGACAATGTAGCCAGCCAATGGGAGGGGTTGATTTAACGGTGTTGGTGTTAGTCACGTGATTGAGAGGATACAGAGCTGCACGTCATGGGAACTGTTTTTACCAGTTGTAGGTAGGCTATTTAGAGGATCATTATGGAGACACCTATTTCCAACCCCTTTTCCCACAAACATTAACATGCTCGAACTGATGCACATCAAGAAATAACATTGACAAAGCACTGGGGAACTACTTTGGGCACATTAGATACATTCGCTCTGCAGGTGGTTTAAACTCCATGCTAATGTCGACTTTTGCATATGGAAAAGCGACATCAAGCAAAGTGTTTAACGCATGCTCTGTGTTTGGGTCTCAGGAGTTGTGCGAGTGGACATTTTAAATCGAAGGTTTCAAACTCCCTCTCATGCTCCTGTTATGGGGTTAAGTCCTCAATGAAACTTCCATTAAATGGAGAAGCCCGAATGCAGTGTGTAGTTCGAGGCAGGGCTCAATGTGGGCAGAGTCAAACGCGTTTAACCCGAACCCTTCCCGTCTCCTTCAAGGTCACCCAAGTTGAGGTTCAAGTCGAAGGTATCAAAGTCAATGAAAGCGAATCTTAAATCAAACCTAGCCTACATGGATAAAAATATAAACCATGGAAGTGAGACTGTCATTATGCATAATGTACTTGGTAATATTCATGTTATACCAGTGCAGTGGAATATTTTTATATAACCAACTACCGCTTCGATGTGAGCAAGCTCATTAGCACCCTTTTGCAAGATAACTAGCTAATTTCTTACATTGAAGGAGTCTAATCTGGACTAAATTTGCCTACTTGGGCATGTAAGCCTAGGTTTCAAATAATCGACTTGATCGTTGATTTTGTGTTTCTTCAATGTATGCCTTGTTGTGTTTGGCTGGATCTAAAAATGTGTATCGTTGACGCCGACAGCCATTCCCTAAGTTTCACATAGCAAGTCTACACAGCCTACACATCGTACATACAATAATGAAATGAAATGCCTATTTTATGCCTTTCTAATTATCATGCCTTTTATGTCTATGCTTATTTTTCTTTGATGTATAGAGAGACTAGTGTGTTATTGGCGGGCGAGAGTCCACAAAAGAACAAAAACACAGCAGCAGTCAACTTCATCGCTGCCTCTGCACATATAAGGCTGAACAACAACCACAAAGGTCATACTTTCAGTGAGGCGCAGAGGTACTATTTCTTCCTTTGTTTATTAAATATATTTGACTATCCTGTTATTTTAATTTGCTCTATTTTCTTCAGTTGCATGGGTGCATTTCATTTGTTATAACTGGTTACTTTACTGTTATTCCGCTCTTTCAGTGTTCACAATCACAAAGTGTGACTTCAGTTGTGGAAATGCGACACACGTTCATTGTTGCTATTGGCCCCCCGGGAACAATAGTCAACAGAGCAGAGTTTCTGAAGCACCCAGAGGGACGTCAAGAGCTGTTATGCAAGTGCAGAAAGGAGCCAAGGTAAGGTGCTAGCTAGCATTAAACTTACCTTATAAAAAAACAAACTACACATGGTTGATGATATTACTAGTTTATCTAGCTTGTCCTGCGTTGCATATAATCGACGCGGTGCCTGTTAATTTATCATCGAATCACATCTTACTTCAAACGGGTGATTTAACAAGCGTATTCACAAAAAAAAGCACGGTCATTGCACCAGTGTACCTAGACATCAACGCCTTTCTTAAATCAATACACAAGTATATATATTTTTAAACCTGTATATTTAGTTAATATTGCCTGTTAACGTGAATTTCTTTTAACTAGATAAATTGTGTCACTTCTCTTGCGTTCTGTGCAACAGAGTCAGCGGATATGCGGCAGTTTAGGCCGCCTGGCTCGTTGCGAATTGTGTGAAGACCATTTCGTCCTAACAAAGACAGCCAACTTCGCCAAACGGGAGATGATTTAACAAAAGCGCTTTTGCGAAAAAGCACAATCGTTGCACGAATGTACCTAACCATAAACATCAATGCCTTTCATAAAATCAATACACCGGAGTATATTTTTTTAAACCTGCATATTTAGTTAAAATAAATTCATGTTAGCAGGCAATATTAACTAGGGAAATTGTGTCAATTCTCTTGCGTTCATTGCACGCAGAGTCAGGGTATATGCAACAGTTTGGGCCGCCTGGCTCGTTGTGAACTAATTTGCCAGAATTTTACATAATTATGACATAACATTGAAGGTTGTGCAATGTAACAGGAATATTTAGACTTTTGGATGCCACCCGGAACGGTTCCGTATTTCACTGAAAGAATAAACGTTATGTTTTCGAAATGATAGTTTCTGGATTTGATCATATTAATAACCTACCTGTGGATGTGTTTCAATGCCTACCATCAAATTCAGTGCCTCTTTGCTTGACATCATGGGAAATTCAAAATAAATCAGCCAAGACCTCAAGTCTGGATCATCCTTGGGAGCAATTTCCACGTTCATCTGTACAAACAATAGTACGCAAGTATAAACACCATGGGACCACGCAGCCGTCATACCGCTCAGGAAGGAGACGCGTTCTTTCTCCTAGAGATGAACATACATTGGTGCGAAAAGTGCAAATCAATCCCAGAGCAACAGCAAAGGACCGTGTGAAGATGCTGGAGGAAAAGTATGTCCACAGTAAAACGAGTCCTATATAATTGACACAAGCTGAAAGGCAGCTCAGCAAGGAAGAAGCCACTGCTCAGAAACTGCAACAAAAAAAAGGCAGACTACAGTTTGCAACTGCACTTGGGGACAAAGATTGTACATTTTGGAGAAATGTCCTCTGGTCTGATGAAACAAAAATAGAACTGGTTGGCCTTAATGACCATGGTTATGTTTGGATAAAAAGGGGAGGCATGCAAGCCGAAGAACCGTGAAGCATGGGGGTGGCAGCGTCATGTTGTGGGAGTGCTTTGCTGAAGGAGGGACTGGTGAACTTCACAAAATAGATGACTTCATGAGGAAGGAAATTTTGTGGATATATTGAAGCAACATCTCAAGACAGGCAGGAAGTTAAAGCTTGGTCGAAAATGGGTGTTCCAAATGGACAATGACCACAAGCATACTTCCAAAGTTGTGGCAAAATGGTTAAGGACAACAAAGTCAAGGTATTGGAGTGGCCATCACAAAGCCCAGACCTCAATCCTGAAGAACATTTGCGAGCAGAACTGAAAAAGCGTGTGGAGCAAGGAGGCCTACAAACCTGACTCAGTTACACCAGCTCAGTCATGGAGGAATGGGCCAAAATTCACCCAACTTATTGTGGGAAGCTTGATGAAACATTTGACCCAAGTTAAACAATTTAAAGGCAAATCCACCAAATATTAATTGAGTGCCTGTAAACTTCTGACCCACTGGGAATGTAATGAAAAAAAGAAATCATTATCTCTACTATTATTCTGACATTTCACATTCTTAAAATAAAGTGGTGATCCTAACTGACCTAAGACCGGGAATTTTTACTAGGATTAAATGTCAGGAAGTGTGGAAAAACTGAGTTTAAATGTATTTGGCTGAGGTGTATGTAAACTTCCTACTTCATCTGTAGGTACAGCAGAAGCCCTTATTTTATGGGACACTTAAATGTGCCTTTAGAGACCATGCAATTCAGTACTCCTCTATAAAACAAAAGCAATTTAGATCAAAAGAGTCCATATTAATTGGATAGGGGCGGTATTTTGACATCCGGATGAAATTTGGGCCCAAAGTAAACTGCCTGTCACTCAGGCCCAGAAGCTACAATATGCTTATAATTGGTAGATTTGGATAGAACCCCCCCCGATTGCAGTTCCTAGGGCTTCAACTAGATGTCAACAGTATTTTGAGTTTCAGGCTGGTTTTTGGAAAAATGACCCAGAAATTGTAGTTTTTCTAGGTGGCTCCAATTTTGGCTGTAGTGTTTCCATGTGAATCAGAGAACAAAGACGATAACATTTCTCCATCTTAAATGATATCATTTATTTGCATATTAGGGTACCAATTGTTTGATTATAAACGTTGATAGACTTGTTTGGATAAGTTTGTTGGTAACGTTTGGGATTCATTTTGTATGCATTTTGAAGTAGACAAACCGAGTGGATTATTGACTTAAGCGCACGAGCTAAACTGAAATTTTATGGATATAAATAGAACAAAATTACCATTTGTAATGTAACTGGGACTTTTTGGAGTGCCAACAGAAGAAGATCTTCAAAGGTAAGGCATATATTATATCGCTGTTTCTGACTTTCGTGTCGCAACTCCCTGGTTGAAAATGATTTGTTATGCATTTGTGTGCTGGGCACTGTCCTCAGATAATCGCATGGTTTGCTTTCGCAGTAAAGCCTTTTTGAAATCTGACATGGCGGGTGGATTAACAACAAGTTAAGCTTTATTTTGATGTATTGCACTTGTGATTTCATGAAAGTTTAATATTTATAGTAATTTAATTTGAATTTGGCGCTCTGCAATTTCACCGGAAGTTTTCGAAATGGGATGCTAGCGTCCCACTGATCGGCAAGAAGATAACAAAAGAAATTGAAGGACTAACAGTACAGTTTGATAGCAATAAAAACTGTACCATAGAGGCACAGAATAAATTAGAGGAAAAACAAAAAGAAATGGAGGAATTTAGTCAAGAAACATCCAATGTAATATATTACATTAAAAGCAAACTGGATGGAATATGGGGAAACATGCACCAAATGATTTTTCAATGTTCAATATAGAAATGCTACCAAAAACAAAACTATTGAAACTTGTTACAAATGGAGTCACACATGATTCACCAAATTATGTTTTGAAAGAGGAAGTAAAGTACTTTAAGAATATGTTTTTGTTACAGTCTCCTCCATCTCCACTAACCGAAGCAAATTGTGTGGATTCTTTTCCTAATAATAAATAATAATAATAATAATAATATTTCAATTTTGGGGAATCTCTTATAAAATGGGTTAAAGTTATGTATAGTTAACCTAGGTGTAAAATAGTAAATCATGGCTACATCTCAAAGTTTTAAACTGTCTAGAGGAGTAAAACAAGGTTGTCCACTATCGGCATATCTAATTATTATTGCCATCGAAATGTTAGCTGTAAAAATTAGATCCAACAATAATATTAAGGGATTAGAAATCTGTGGCATGTTTTCTACATGTTTTCTTTTAAAACCACAATTAGAATCCCTCCACGGCCTCAGGGGATCAAGATACTTTTGCTAACCTTGCTAACCTCCACGGCCTCAGAGGATCAAGATACTTTTGCTAACCTTGCTAACCTCTCTGGATTAAAACCAAATGATGAAATTATCTCCAAAATATTGTTTTTTTTAAGCCTTAGAAAGTCAGTTGCAATTTCAGTTTAATCCACCTGAGACAAAACAAATAATACAATCCACCAAAGACAGAACAAATAATACAATAAATATTGTGGTTAAACTCAAATATACTAATTGATGACAAAAAAAATAAAAATTCCGTGGAAATGTTTAAAAAAGGTACAATTTTAGTGAATGATACAAACAGGACTGGTGGAGTTATGTATAGAAACAACGCCGGATTCAAAACGTCAAATTTGTACATTTAAATGACTTTACAAAATTCTAGCAACCAATAGAATGTCATATGTATGGGGGATACAATCTTCCCAGCTCTGCAGATTTTGCTGTGAGGAGTCAGAGTTATTAGATAATTTATTTTGTTACTATCCATATGTAGCTCGTTTTTGGTCACAGGTCCAGGAATGGCTGAAGAATTGCAACCTTTCCCTAGAACTAACGCTGCAGAGAGCATTACTGGGTGATTTGAAAAGCCATAGTCAATAATATTATAATTATTTTAGCAAAAATGTTTAACTTTGATTTACAATCTATAGAAGCTAAGAGAATAGAAAGGTTCAGTACTTTTGTGAAACATCACAGCACATTTGAAAAATATATAGCAAATAGAAATCCAAAATGGATGGTGTTAAGAGATAAATGGGAGGGGTTGAATGGAGCTGAAGGGTGGGACTAATAAGATAACCAATGTAAAACGTTCAGTTCAGTTTTTTTAAACCTTTATTTTACTAGGCAAGTCAGTTAAGAACAAATTCTTATTTTCAATGACGGCCTAGGAACAGTGGGTTAACTGCCTGTTCAGGGGCAGAACAATAGATTACCTTGTCAGCTCAGGGATTCGAACTTGCAACCTTTCGGTTACTAGTCCAACGCTCTAACCACTAGGCTACCCTGCTGCCCCATTACACAGTTACAAATAGAAATCAAACTGGATGGACATCAGAAATAGAGGGAGAACTAAAAACAAACTAAATTATAACTATTGTAAAATGTGTATAATAAGTAGAAGCCTAAGTGTTATTGTTTATTAGTTTACTCCAATTGGGGGAGGGGTGGAGGGTTGGCGGGGAATAATAAAGGTATATTCTAAAAAATATGTATGTATGTCTTTGTATGTACATACATGTGTATGGATGAATGTTTATGTATGCATGTTTATGTATGAATATAGTTATGTATGGGTGTGTATGGATATATATATTTGCTAAAAAAAAAGATATGGGGGATTGGGCAAAAAATTTAAATAAGTGGAGAATGATATGTTTGCATCTCTTGGCTATCTAGTAGCCTATTCATTTATAGGCTACTGTAGGCTACCATTTGCCACAATAAATATGTTGAAAGTACGATATCACTGGAGTCATTGCAAACCAATTTGTGCCACTTCTGTAGCCTACCTGGAGATTGCAAATGGATTTAATAAATGTCCCATGACTTCAGTTTATCGTTGTTGTAGCCTTAAATGGGAAGTTATCAAAGCTCTATCGAAATTGTCAATTAGTTATTACAGCACATTAGAGAGACGTAGTCAGTCAGTCAGATGAGGCTACAGATCAAGATAATCAATGGCATGTTGTTGACAAGCACAAACATTTCATTAATATTTAATTCAGTGATTGAAATTAAGACACCATCTTCAGTAGGCTATTTGGAAACAAGCACTTCTTACCTCGAAATCGACCCCCCCCCCATTCATGTTCAGTAAATGAGTCTGTCAATTTGAACGAAGCAATCTGCTTAGTTCAGTTTACATCTTGCCTAGGCTACTGTAGGCTATCTGAAATGAGATGTAGGCCTATCAGGGACTATAGGTTACCTGCAACTAGCTAAGCAAACCATGGCAATGTTGATATCATAAACCGAGGTTTTAGTCTGTAGCCTATGCCTATTGAAATGACAAGTCAATCTCGCAAATGGGCCATTTATAACTGTTTCAAGTCTTAACATCTGGCACATAATAACAGCACAATTTCCAGAAAATAGACTAACATTTTTTTTTGTCCAAGTGTTTCTTGCACACAGATTGGGATCCTCTGTCCAAATTTCATTATTCAAACTCTCCTATTGGATTTTTCTATAGTTCCTATAGCAAAGGGGATGTATTATCAATTATAAACTGGGTGGTTTGAGCCCTGAATGCAGATTTTGGGTTGAAATATATTACTGAGCTTTGAGTGTTGCTAGTGCAAGTAGCACATGGAATCATGGTAATTCCGCAAAAACGTTATATTTTTTAATTATAATTAAAAAATATAACGTTTTTGCGGAATTACCATGATTGAACTGGGTGGTTGGAGCCTCGAATGCTGACTGGCTGAACGCCGTGGTATATAAAGACTGTATACTACGGATATTAATGTATTTTTACTGTTCTAATTACATTTGTAACTAGTTTATGATAGCAATAAGGCACCTCTGGGGTTTGTGGCATATGGCCAATATACCACCTCTAAGGGCTGTATCCAGGCACCCCCTTGTTCCGCCGTGCATAAGAACAGCCCTTAGCCATGGTATATTGGCCACATACCCCTCGGTCCTTACTGCTTAATTATAAACTGGGTTTGAGCCCCAAATGCGGACATGCTGAAAGCTGTGGAATTACAGACCATATACCAGGGTTATGACATGTTTTATTTTTATTTTTGATGTTCTAATAACGTTTCTAACCATCTTATAACAGCAACGACTAACGGCTGTATTTAGACACTCCCTTACTGCGGCAAATTAAAAAAAAATGTTAAACTCGTTTTCAGGCCGCTTCGGCAGGTTTTGAGTGGTCATTGTAATGGAAATGTTAACTGGACCTGGCAACCCTGATCTAACCACACTGTTGACAGACTCTAAATTGACATACATTTTACCACATCATGAAAGAAATAAAGAAACCAAGAGAAAGAGAGAGAGAGCAAAAGGGACAAGATGAAAAAGGATAGAAAGAGCCAGCCTGAATAGGTGGTGCCCATTCTGAGGACAGAAGGGGCTCAGTCAGTGTGGCCGACCTCATCTGAGCGAGTGGTGTGTGATGCGGTGTGTGATGCATTCTAAGATGTCCGATAGCGTCGGCTGCAGGGCTCACAGATAGTCTAAACCCCAATGGTTGACGTCCAGTTTTAAGTCTGTTTAACTGCATTTTTTCATGTGGAACTTGTCCTTTAGCATTGCTATTGTTTCAGTAGCTTGGTTTCTGCCTTTGAAGCTATTAGCCTTAGCCTCATGTGAAAGTCAGGCTATTCATTTGGTGAAGCACCAGGTAATTTTTGCTTTCTGGGACTTTGAGGTAAAATGGATGTCTGGCAAGTGACAACTATCCATTATTTAACGACGTATTTACCATTGCGTCTTTTTCAGGGGGAGACCGGGACATTGGGCTACACACAGAACCAGATGTCCCAAGGAGACCATCAGTGCTAGGTTAGCATGCCATTGGCAGTATACCTGTTATAATTTATTGAGACACAGTAGCTGTTGGTCACATCCCATCACATCAGGTCTACGGTGGAGGAACAAAGGCTTGGGACCCTCTCTTTGCTTAGAGGGCCTTCAATGGGGATGAACCCCACTAAAGAAAGGCCCACACTTAAAGCGAGTGTCCTGCATATTGTTTTCAATAAAGCACGTTCCTATCGGCAATATATATATATATTTTGTTGAAGAAAAAAAATGTGAAAGTAGAGACAGAGGAGATATATTTGGATCGGTGTCATCATAGGTAGATAGATACCTTGAATGAAAGACCCCTTGCTGGAAATGGGATATCCCCACAAAAACAAAATGTTCTTGCAATACACAAGACAAATGTCCATGCAATACACCTATTCCGAATGTCTACCAAGTGAGATTTAAAGGGGCGTAAATTTGAGTTACGAAGACAAACCCAAGCTTTTGGCATGTTCACACGGCTCTCTTTATTCCTCTGACAAAAGTTTCTCCCTGGCGCATTTTTCACCTCTAAATGCGCCTCTGGGTTTTGAGAAGGAAAATCCCGGCGCAGCCTGGCATTCCAAATGCGGGAGATTAGCGTGCTACATGTCATCTTAACATCAAAGCCCATCCAAGCTTTCCCCCCTATGCGCTCGCCAGTATCGTCTCAACTGAAGTTATTCCCTCTGCGCACTGCTGTACTTCAAGTGCACTCCACTCCACTCCACTTGGGACTACTTGTTACCATGGCACCCCACTTATTCTTCCCACAGGGCCTCTGAGGAGAACTAGAATTTTGTGACTGGCGCAGTCAGGCCATGAGAGAGTTCAGGGTATCCTTTTATGTAAAAAACTAAAGCCAGTCTAAAATTAGGGGGGGGGGGGGGATGACGTCCGGCGCGTTTCCGCTTTGTACGGCAAACCCAGATTATTCCATGGCATTCCAAACGAGCCGGGGTACACCGTCCTCCCTTCAGAATTGCAGAAATAGGAGGAATGGGTTGAAATAAGGCAGAACTGGGGCTCATGAAAAATAACATGGGGCATGGGGTGTGTTCACATCATGAGTGAACATGGGTTCCCATGAATAGTAATATGGGGTGCGTTCATGTGATTGTACTGTATACTTTATTAGTGAACCCTTCATTATAGTGAACATGGGTTCCCCATTCACAGAAAGACACTTTAGGACCCATCTCGGGCACTGCTGTGGCCATCTCAGTGGACTGTGGCGTGCTCCATTGGAAAATAAGAGAGAGACTCTCCATCTCCTTTTAGAATATTTGTGGGGGGGGAGTGGTTTGCATAAAGAAAGGCAACGCTTTGGGACGACATGATGAATAGGACCCCCTGTTCCCTCTTCTACACAGACTGTTCTCTACTCTCCTTTTACCCCCCTTTCCAGTCATGCTCCTGCTGATTTCGCTGGAGAAACCAGCTGGCTCTACAATTGCCATCCACATCAACCCCTGGTGGGTGACTCAACACGGCTTCTCCCTTCAACTACATGGAACTCCCAGAGCTACACTGTGTAGAACAACAACCACCCTGACACCGCCTGGAGCAATAGGGGACACAGGGGTTATGGGGTGAAGGAAAGATGCAAAGGTAGTAAAGGCAGTGGGTATATGGGGGTGTTGCATAGAGGCACTAGTTATTGAAAAAAAAGGGCCCAAAGATGACACAGGAGGTTATAACCTATATATAGTCTATTAAGGTCAGACGATGAGTTTGTAGCAATGGTGCACAAGAGTCGAGAAAGGTAGCCTACAGCGAGGATAGCAAAAGGGTGAACAGCATGAACAATGCATTTCGGAGTACAGGAACCCAAGAAGGGTAGAATAATAATATAATGGTGAAACAAGGCACAGAAAGCCTACAGCAAACACGATACATTGAGCACAACGTAACTATAGAGCAGAGCAAAGTAGAAACAAGGGTGCACACAGATCAGGGTATACATGTCAGGTACTGTGTAAGCTGTGACTACACAGACCAGGGTATAAGGTATTCACTAGTAGGCTACACAGACCAGGGTATAAGGTATTCACTAGTAGGCTACACAGACCAGGGTATAAGGTATTCACTAGTAGGCTACACAAACCAGGGTATAAGGTATTCACTAGTAGGCTACACAGACCAGGGTATAAGGTATTCACTAGTAGGCTACACAGACCAGGGTATAAGGTATTCACTAGTAGGCTACACAGACCAGGGTATAAGGTATTCACTAGTAGGCTACACAGACCAGGGTATAAGGTATTTACTAGTAGGCTACACAGACCAGGGTATAAGGTGCTCACTAGTAGGCTACACAGACCAGGGTATAAGGTATTCACTAGTAGGCTACACAGACCAGGGTATAAGGTATTCACTAGTAGGCTACACAGACCAGGGTATAATGTTCTCACTTGTAGGCTACACAGACCAGGGTATAAGGTATTTACTAGTAGGCTACACAGACCAGGGTATAAGGTGCTCACTAGTAGGCTACACAGACCAGGGTATAAGGTATTCACTAGTAGGCTACACAGACCAGGGTATAATGTTCTCACTTGTAGGCTACACAGACCAGGGTATAAGGTATTTACTAGTAGGCTACACAGACCAGGGTATAAGGTGCTCACTAGTAGGCTACACAGACCAGGGTATAAGGTATTCACTAGTAGGCTACACAGACCAGGGTACAAGGTATTCACTAGTAGGCTACACAGACCAGGGTACAAGGTATTCACTAGTAGGCTACACAGACCAGGGTATAATGTTCTCACTTGTAGGCTACACAGACCAGGGTATAAGGTTCTCACTAGTAGGCTACACAGACCAGGGTATAAGGTATTCACTAGTAGGCTACACAGGTAAGCGTCCAACAAGCTTAGACAAGGACTATGTTAGCCGACACAAGCGTAGGCAAGGTAAGGAGTACACCTCGAGTGTCCAGCAACACAAAACAGCCTAGTTACTAACTAAACAGGAGGGCGCCAGGTAGCTAGATGGTGACTCACCGTGTGGTATCCCCTGGCTATGGGCGGCTTGCCGGTGGGGTACGGGTCCACCGTGTCGATGATGGTCTGCCGCTCACCCTTCTGGTTGATCTTGCGGAACCTCCGGCGGGACTGTCGGTGCGATGCTTGCCGCTGGAAGTACTCCTCATTTTGGTCCATATAGTCCACCTGGGGAAACAGGGTAGGAGGAAAGGAAGGAGTGACTGTCTAGTTTTCCTCGCCCCCTCCCTCCCCCTCTTCCCGCCCCTCTCACTGCGTAAAAATTGCAGCGTGTGTGTGTGGGCTGCGCCTCAACACTCCTCTCCGACATCAAAGGAAGCTATCACAACTCCAGGAGAGGGGGAACGAGTGAGAGGGAGGTGTGTGAGAGAGGTACATAGTGAATTGGCAAGGCAAGCGTGTGAAAGGAAGAGGGATAAAATAGAGGAAGAGATCAAGAGAGGGATGAAGAGAGAGAGGGGAAGAAAACAAGATAGAGGGGAGACAAACAGAGGGAGATGGACGGAGAGATGGAGAAAGGGAGACATACCAGCCCCTTGCCCTGATGTGATTCAGATTTAGTCATTCAGTCTCGAGTTCAGTCATTCAGGCAGATGCTGCCCTCCCTTATGATCATACTGCTCCTGCCGTCGATCACCCTCGGGAGTCACAGTCCCATGAAATGGCTCAAAATGACCGTCGTAATAAGGGATAATGGCACAACTGGCCTCAAATTACGAGTACAACTTGAGGTTGAGGAGTCACAAGGCATCGGCCATCAGAAGACAGAAATGCATGTACTACATGTTCTACCAGCAAAAATATTGCAGCAACATCTTTTCTCTGCTCACAAAATGCATTTCAATGACTTAATACTTAACAGTCAAGTGTAGTAGCCTGATGAAATAGGCCTGGTGCAAGAATGACAAATTTAAGGCGTTTACAGTTGGCACACACTCCTCCCTCACAAGCTTCTTCACTGCAGCTTCACATTTCACAGCACTCAGCCTTTGGGATTACACATAAAATCTCTACCTCTCTCCCTCGCTCTCTGCCGTACCAACTGCTGCTATGGCAACGGCAGGGGAGCCGTGGTGGATGAGAGAGAGAGTTGCGTTTGAGAGAGGAGCGAGAGTGCATGCATTGTGTGTATCAGTTTGGTTCGAGTGTGTCAATCAGTTTCAGTGTGTGTGTGTGTGTGTGTGTGTGTGTGTGTGTGTGTGTGTGTGTGTGTGTGTGTGTGTGTGTGTGTGTGTGTGTGTGTGTGTGTGTGTGTGTGTGTGTGTGTGTGTGTGTTGACTGTGCATTGACTGTGCATATGTGTATCGGTTTGAGTGCATGTGCGAGTATGATTTTGGTTTGTGTGTGTATCAGTTTAAGTATCTTGCATTTATCGCTTTTAGTATGTGTTGGAGACTGGGGGCTTAAGAGCGAGAGCTGCTGCTGTCTTAGTATCACCCCAAAGCCATTCTCCCAGTAATTATAGGCTGCTTGTTGCGCCCATAATAGCTGAGGCTACGCCAGGAAGTGGTCATGATCAACAGTAGGACAGAGAGGAGGAGAGAAGGCTATTAGAAAAGCTGAAGCTTTAGCAGCTGGAGCCACATTTAACAAAAAGGTGCAATCTATATAATTATTATTGGAGACATTCATAGGACACTGTGATTACAGAGAAGATCTTTGTGGCAGCCGGACGGTTGGTGATTAACAGTAACATGATGTAACTGGTTAGGTATGGTTGCTCTTCAAAACGGAGCAGTTTTTAGGCGATAGGATCTATGTCAAATTGTAGCGTGTACGCGCTTGATCATGCGTGTGTGATTGATTTCGCATGAGTGGGATGTGCGATCGATTGTGTGTGAGGGTGGTTATGTGTGGCATGTGCACGCACACGTCAGAGAGCAAAAAGGACAGTGGGCTTTCGTATCTTTAAAGATCTAGCACGCCTCCAAGGCCTCATGTTCCCGACAGCAGATTGTGTTGTGCTGCTACTTTTATATCCTGGTAAGGTTGGATTGATTTGTTTTCAACTTTGCTTTTTATAAGGTCTGTGCCAACATTTGATGTTACCATAAATCTCGGTCAACCTTTATATCACTGACTGGAAATTACTGAAGCACTTATTTGTATTCCTTACATTTAGCCAAGTATGCGAGCGTGCAGTGAACAACAACAAAAAACAGCAGCAAGCACTATAGCTGAATGTATGCATGTCAAGTGAAGCACTAGCATTACTTGTAGTTGGTTCGTCCACAATCAATAAAGGCCTAAAATCTAGGCAACTAAATTAGTTTGGGTGTAAAAGTCCTCATTAAACACGCTAGGTCATTGCTAAGCCCTGTCCCTATAAGTCCTAAGCCTCATCTTTTGTAAACCACCCGTCCCAGTACATCAGTGTATGGAGTGAGTGTGGTGTGCTGTTGCCTGACGTGACGCCACTGTGGTGGAGTTGGCAATGGCGGCAGGACTCACCACAATCATCTCGGAAGGTTCCAGAACGATGCACTCGCATCCGCGTCTCAGGCTCCCTGCAGAACGCTTTCCAAAACTGGTGATGGAGCAAAGGAGGGAGAGAAGAAAGAAGCGTTTAAGGCAGGGAAAGGCACTTTTAATACCGTTCACTTGGCAACATTGGGATTCAATCTGGAAATCCTGTTCCAACGATGGAACAGACAGACAAAGATTCACTAATGTTCCTCAGAGTAAAAATACACCACAAAAATACACCACAGAAATACACCACAAGTGGAAAAGTCCACTTGGTGACATCACAGGCTGTTCAGTATACGTGCTCTCCAGTGAGGAGGGGTGTAGAATATTGAAGTGGAAAAACCAAAAGTCTTGAAATGGGGCAGCAGCCATGGAAATTATGAGTAGGGTAAATTAGACAAAACTTAGACAAAAACTTGAGGCTGGATGAAGATTCAAGACTGCAAGCGTTGTAGGATGCATTCTGACCCACATTTGAGTAAAAGGGCTCCCTTGTGCAGTATTTACAAAACGATCAACACCAAAATGTGTGTTGATGTGAACCCCCCAAACTGATGTGATTATTTATTCAACATAAAACTCCAGTCACAGAGTCTGTTCAAATAGTGGTCTGAGAAACATCCACCAGTTTGGAACATATATTTTTATATGCTGTGCAGAAGCCATAATTCTTGCCATTTCACCACCAAGTTGTGATGCAAATGGCGTCATATTTACAAAACCTTCTACTGATGGCAGCCTATCCTTAATCCAGCGGTTCCCAAACTAGGGGTTATGGAAGAACTTCCAAAATAGCCCCCCCAAAAATATATACATACAACACGCAAACACAGTACCAGTTTTTATTTGTTCTATTTTCTACATTGTAGAATAATGAGACAATGCAAAGAGTGTGCAGAGCTGTCATCAAGGCAAAGTGTGACTACTTTGAAGAATCTAAAATATATTTTGATTTGTTTAACACTCTTTTGGTAACTACATGATTCCATATGTATTTCATAGTTTTGATGTCTTCACTACTATTCTACAATGTAGAAAATAGTAGAAAAAATATTTAAAAAACTTAATAGGTGTGTCCAAACTTGTGACTGGTACTGTGTGTGTGATATATATATATATATTACACACACACACACACTGCTAAAAAAACACTAAAATAATACATCCTAGATCTGAATGAATTAAATATTATTATTAAATACTTTTTTCTTTACATAGTTAAATGTGCTGACAACAAAATCACACAAAACTTATCAATGGAAATCAAATTTTGAGTCACACTCAACATTAATGTGGAAAACCACACTACAGGCTGATCCAACTTTGATGTAATGTCCTTAAAACAAGTCAAAATGAGGCTCAGTAGTGTGTGTGGCCTCCACCTGCCTGTATGACCTCCCTACAACGCCTGGGCATGCTCCTGATGAGGTGGCGGATGGTCTCCTGAGGGATCTCCTCCCAGACATGGACTAAAGCATCCGCCAAATCCTGGACAGTCTGTGGTGCAATGTGGCGTTGGTGGATGGAGCAAGACATGATGTACCAGATGTGCTCAATTGGATTCAGGTCTGGGGAACGGGCGGGCCAGTCCATAGCATCAATGCCTTACTCTTGCAGGAACTGCTGACACACACCAGCCACATGAGGTCTAGCATTGTCTTGCATTAGGAGGAACCCAGGGCCAACCGCACCAGCATATGGTCTCAGAAGGGGTCTGAGGATCTCATCTCGGTACCTAATGGCAGTCAGGCTACCTCTGGCGAGCACATGGAGGGCTGTGCGGCCCCCCAAAGAAATGCCACCCCACACCATGACTGACCCACCGCCAAACCGGTCATGCTGGAGGATGTTGCAAGCAGCAGAACGTTCTCCACCGCATCTCCAGACACTGTCACATGTGCTCAGTGTGAACCTGCTTTCATCTGTGAAGAGCACAGGGCACCAGTGGCGAATTTGCCAATCTTGGTGTTCTCTGGCAAATGCCAAATGTCCTGCGCGGTGTTGGGCTGTAAGCACAACCCCCACCTGTGGACGCCGGGCCCTCATACCACCCTCATGGAGTCTGTTTCTGACCATTTGAGCAGACACATGCACATTTGTGGCCTGCTGGAGGTCATTTTGCAGGACTCTGGCAGTGCTCCTCCTGCTCCTCCTTGCACAAAGGCAGAAGTAGCCGTTCTACTGCTGGCTTGTCGCCCTCCTACGGCCTCCTCCACGTCTCCTGATGTACTGGCCTGTCTCCTGGTAGCGCCTCCATGCTCTGGACACTACATTGACAGACACAGCAAACCTTCTTGCCACAGCTCGCATTGATGTGCCATCCTGGGTGATGCTACCACTAGAGTGAAAGCACCGCCAGCATTCAAAAGTGACCAAAAAAAAAATCAGCCAGGAAACATAGGAACTGAGAAGTGGTCACCACCTGCAGAACCACTCCTTTATCGGGGGTGTCTTGCTAATTGCCTATAATTTCCACCTGTTGTCTATTCCATTTGCACAACAGCATGTGAAATTTATTGTCAATCAGTGTTGCTTCCTAAGTGGACAGTTTGATTTCACAGAAGTGTGATTGACTTAGAGTTACATGTGTTGTTTAAGTGTTCCCTTTATTTTTTTGAGCAGTGTGTGTGTATACAGTGGGGTAAAAAAGTATTTAGTCAGCCACCAATTGTGCAAGTTCTCCCACTTAAAAAGATGAGAGGCCTGTAATTTTCATCATAGGTATACTTCAACTATGACAGACAAAATGACAACAAAAAAATCCAGAAAATCACATTGTAGGATTTTTTATGAATTTATTTGCAAAATGTGGTGGAAAATAAGTATAAATATAAATAAATAAAATGCTTGTCTTTGTATCTCAAAAATGATCATAATGTGGTTTACCTTAATCTAAAAATGAAAATTATAAAAAATCTAAAATAAATTTAAACCAGATCGCGCCCTCAGATCATGGGAAAAAGCTGAACTTGACCAATGCACTTAAATTATTCCCACATTGAATGGCTATGCCCACTACCCTATGAAACCACACACTATTGCAGAGACTTTGATATTACCGGCCACAATTGATACAGTGAAAATGTGTGGGGAGCCAGAGGCACAGAAACTCACAATTCCTTTGTCAGATAACCCTGGTAAATAAATAATTTATGCTATTGGGAGCAATCAAGATGAAACTCTGACTGAACAACTCTCATTCACGGGTCACTATGGAGGAGTTTGGGTTTCTGACCCAAAGGAAATATCCTGCCGTCACCCTCTGAGCATTAATGCCACGTTCAAAACAACTGAGAACTCGGAAATCTCAGACTACCAACTTCAGTGCGTTCAAGACAACTAGGAACTAAAAAAAATGTTAAAATAAAAGAGCTCCGACTGAGAATAATAGTTTTGTAAGGCCATTCAACACGGGAGACTCGGGCCTTTCTAGAGCTCCGACTTTCCGAACCCTTTCGACGGCTCATAACTGTGTGAAGCTGGATTCAGTTTTCTCGTCTGCAATAAAACTAAATATCGATTCAAGTTGAATGTGACAGCAGAGATGAGGTGCTCACTGTCGACCACACCCCCCCCTGACTTTGAGAAGCTCCGAAGCGACACGCATCAAGTACACCCATCTCATTAGATATTACATGTCAGACTAATTTTGCAATTGACTGTCATAGCCCCACATTAAAAGTATGTGATGGTGAGTTGAGAAGACAGTCAGAAATACATGTTAGAATGTTTTTCAAATGACTGCCATAGCCACAAATAAAAAAGTAAACATTGGCCATTAGTTCTAAACTTTTCTTTCACATGGTTATGGGTCGCGGGAATTTTCGAAAATATCAAAATGGGGTCGTGAGCCGAGAATGTTTGGGAACCGCTGCTTTAATCCAACCTGGATTATGCAATGGTGCATGTTACGCTCTAATAACAGATACCTGTCAATTACGTACAAAATAATGACCGGAGAATTACCACCCATTCAATTAATTTATGGTCCATTAATTCAAACTCATAACTCCATTAGTTCTGTCATTAGGGTGTTTTGAGATCAAGAGCTGGGCTAACTATTCCCCATTCAACCCAAAGTCTCTCAATTATCATAAATCGGTTAGTGCAGCGGCTAACTGCGTCAAGGCCAGTACGCCCATCCATCATAGCCCCCAGCAACACAGTCAGGTCTGACAGGAAAGGACCTCGGGCCAGGCATTTCTCAAATGCTTCAGAGACCTCGGCCCATTGAGACATGTTGCCTGGCCGGCCTTCGTCTGGCTTCCAGTCCATTGGTGTGCACCCACCACCCCCTACCCACCCGTCTCGCTCTCTTTCTCAAGCCATGTGCATCGCTAGCCTTCACCTGACTGAGATTTAGCATTCCCTCCATCACTCTTATTTTTTCCCCTCCCCCTCTGTCAGTTCTGCAGTTGCCACGGCAAAAGTTTTTTTTATGTTTTATTCCAAGCGTGTGACCCTCTCGATGTTCCTTTCACATTCCTGTTTGTTCCCATTAAATCCTAAATGCTAGCATTTAGCGTTTGAAGGTGACATTTGATGAGTGACAAGAATGTGTTCTAAAGCATGTTAAAACTTGTTCCAAGGGAGAAACGATGTGCAGGGCTATTGTATGTTGAGTGTGTTAAGCTGTATGGGGTTAATGCAAATAATTACCGTTTGACATCACTGGTCATGTGACTGACTGAGCTGCAGCTTAATGCACTGTTATCTGTGGCCCACACACACACACACACACACACACACACACACACACACACACACACACACACACACACACACACACACACACACACACACACACACACACACACACACACACACACACACACACACACACACACACTACGCCATAATGGGAGAACACAAAACGGCGTGTTCAATCATGCCCTACCCTTTACATAAGTACTCTTGACACGCCATTTCGTAGTGTTCTTTCTGCACTGCAAATGCCATGAGATACTAAGAATGGATTATGGATGTAGGACTTGTTTAGGGGTCAATCCACTACAACGTTCCCCATCTGGCCAGACCAGTCATAACAATGCTGTGTTTGCTCTTCGGGAATGTAAATAAGAAGATGGAAGAGAACAGGAGGGTAAAGAACTCGATAAGCTGTGAAGGTTTATCACCTGTTACATGTAAAGGATGGGATTTGATTAAGCATGACGTGGGGGGAAAAAATCAAGGATTTACATAGAACATGATTCAGGTGTTTCTTTGAATTAGAAAGCTGAGAAGCACTCCAGTCTCAGTTCTAGTAGGTTAGCGCTAACAACGTTTGGTTTACACACACACACACGTTTTACTATGTTAGAATGTGTCCCGCGTGTGTGAGCTAACCGTCTAGCTGTAAGTGACTAAGTGTCTGTTCAAACACTGACGCAGTGCAAATATGACATAGGGCTCCATTGTGCTCTGGCTATCATTATCATTCCCTGCATGCCAGAGCACTACTAGTCCCTTTATTAGCCTTGGTGCGTAGGAATTCTCCCGGCATGTTGACGGACATCATCTCCCCTGCTCCGGCGGCCTCTATTTGGCATTCCCGCGTTACACAACACCCTGGGCATCTGGAATGTCATTCCATGCCATTCCACAAACACGTCGCCAGCCCCCCCGTCTGTGGCCCCCAAGCTACATAGAGACTCCCTGGCAGGTTAGGCCACATCAAAACCCCTGCCCTGGACTGTGTGAACTGATCCTACAATGGGGTCTCCACACTACCCTTAAGCCCTTTAACCAGGAGACAGGGAGGGATGGCTTTTTTTTTAAATCATCCATGGCCCATAAGCCAGACAAAGATTAAACCCCTGGTTATACAACACTTTTTGTGCTTGGAAGTGGTGAAGCCAAAGGAGGTGGGCGGAAGGAGCGCCTTTGAAAATGCGACCGGGAAAGGAATAGTTTATAGAATCCAACCAACCAGCGGCTAAAAAGAAGGTTGGATGGTTAGAGGGCATCAAAAGGTGCCGAGAGTCAGATTACTTTTTGCCCTTCCAATGCAAACAAATAATGTTTGGGCACACAGACGTCCCAAACTGGAAATAGCCGCTGACATCCCAGCAAAGAATTCACGAGTGACTTGTGACTTTCGCTTCCCGAAATATGACTTGACGATGCTTGAAATGGTGCCCGGAATACAGTCGAGTGCCTCAGAAACTTTACAAGACATCAATAATGCCTACAGCCTACTCAACACACACATTTCCCAAAACATACTCAAAGGTATAAGGGTACATTTAGTCAGTTTCCCTCTCCAAGTTTTCAAACTGATGTATAACCTTCTCGACCTAACAAGTCTCTCTTGTGAGCTGAACGGGCGGAACAGTTTCCTCGCTAACAATACCAAAATAAAACATTAAAAGAGACCCCTTGCATTCCTGACATCTTTCATATACTCAAATGTTTTATAGCGACCAGCTCCCTTGCTGGAGAAGTCAACATTCCATCTACAACCTTTCTGCTGTGCTGTTACGCTGTTACTCCTGGGGAACACATGCTCTCAGATTCACACTCAGTGCTTAAGAAAAACTCAATGGATACTTACCCCTTGGATATAAACTCAAAAATCCTTCCTCAGCCTAGAACTAGCCCTGGAAGTGTAGCTATATCCAGTTCAGGAAGTTCTGATCAATCCCAGCATTTCGCTCCGCTTACAGTCGCACCCTCGTGCTGGTGTTTGAGTGAGTGTCGGAGGGTGTGTGTGGAAGCTTCTGTCTGCCTCTTTCTGGCTACGCTGTGCTGTGCGGACAGCCAACATTCCAGAGCACAGCTCACTTCATTTCAGCTACAACCTCCCAGAGCACAGCAGACAAAACAGGAGTTTGGCCAGGGGTGGTGTGGTGGGAGTGAAAGTGAGATGGTGACCCTTGCTTCCCCCACACACTGCAGACCGTTCACACAAACCCTACGAGTGGATTGTGCAATACAGCACTGTTTTGGTCCTGGTTTTTTTCTTAACCAAGTGTTTAACCCACAACCAGGTTTTGATTCACTGGTTGAAATCAACAAGCTTGCTAATAGTTATGCAGTGTGGTGACAAATCAGCAAATGAAGTACACTACATTACCAAAAGTACACCTGCTCGAACATCTCATTCCAAAATGATGAGCATTAATATGGAACTGGTCCACCTTTTTTAAAAACTTTATTTAACTAGGCAAGTCAGTTAAGAACAAATTCTTATTTTCAATGACG
>NC_060195.1:49223086-49336892 GCF_021184085.1 Oncorhynchus gorbuscha
GGCAGGTTGTCCCCACCACAAGCTTACAGTCAATGGAAGTGATGATGTTTTCATTCTTATTTTTTTAAATTTAACCTTTACTTTATCAGGGAGTCATACTGGGACCAAGGTCTCTTTTACAGATGAGCCCTGAACTACATAAATGACAGAAAATACACACATCAACATAAATACAAAATGCAAGTAGAAAGAAAAACATGGTCATAAAAAACAAACACATTTATCAGTAATAAGGTCTTCAGTTAGCCTTCTGAATTGCCCTAGAGGCACCAAAACATCAAATGTAAGAACATTTTGAAGATTGTTCCACAAAGTTAAAGCTGATTTACCTAACTCCGTAGAGACCAAAGGAATTTCCAGAGTTAACCATCCCTAAGATCAGGTGTGGTAACTCGTACGTCTAAAGTTTAGGAAAGATTTTAGGTACAGTGGGATTTTTTTGTGAAAGGGCTTTATCAATGAAAACATAGCAATGTACCTACCTACGTGATATCAAATTGGGCCAACCAACTTTCTGGTAGAGAATGCAGTCATGAGTACAAAATTTTTCGCCCAAAATAAAGTGCAGTGCGCTGTGATAAACTGCATCTAACGGCTTTAATGAAGTGGCAGCTGCGTTCATATTTATGATGTCGCCACAGTCTAGCACTGATAGGAAAATCGACTGAATAATCTGCAGGACCCATTTCTATAGAGGAAGCCCATTTCTATTCCCAGCTTCTTTCCTAACTCATCAATATACTTTTTTAAAGACAGCTTTTCATCTATCCAGATACCCAGATACTTGTAAGCAGGGACAAAATACACATGCTTAAATCAACAGAGTTATTTTTATGCGCTCCAGAGAACAACATATACTTAGTTTGACCTTCATTCAATACTAATTTCAGGTTAATAAAGTGTTTCTGTAATACAATGAAAGCAGACTGTAGTTCAGATAGAGCCTGGTCAACTGTGGGAGCAATAGTATACACAACAGTATCATCAGCATACAAGTGCAGGTTACAGTTTTTTACAGACAAGTTGATACTGTTCATGTAAACAGTAAAAAGTACAGGACCCAGAATCGACCCCTGCGGGACACCTTTCGTTATATCCAGGAAACCTGATTTAACACAATCAGTAGATACACATTGAGTTCTATCTGTCAAGTAATTTTTAAACCAGTTACATGCCGCCTGGTCTAGGCCAATTGAGGAAAGCCTCTGAATTAGCAGTGAGTGATCAACAGTATCGAAAGCCTTTGACAGGTCAAGGAAGAGGGCAGCGTTTAGTTAACCATATAATTTATATATTTGCAGCAGAGATAGTGCTATAACCTGGTCTAAATCCCGACTGATGTACAATTAGAATACATTTCGAAGATAACAAAGATTGTAGCTGAGAATGAATCAAGGATTAAAATATTTTAGCTAGGCAAGAAAGTTTAGAAATAGGGCAATAATTATTTAGGTCACAAGGGTCACCTTGAAGGGGGAGTACATGGGCCACCTTCCAACCCTTTTGGGGAGAGTACCAGATATAATCGTCAGGTAAAAAAACATGGGTTACTGATTCAGAAATCAGTGGGGCAGAGAGCTGCAGCAAAAATGAATCAGCCCCAGTGGATTATTAGTAAGAGTTTTATCAATCAATGAGGAGTTACTAGGGTTTTTCACATTCATGGGTTGGGTTTTGAGATCAGCTGAGTCCGATTAAAATTGATCTGAGGCCGGGACAGCCAATCCAGATTCAAATCCCCTAAAATGACCAACTCCCGGAACAAAAAATATGTTTAACACATGGATTTAGTACCAATAGCTACAAATAAACGTGTTTTCTGATTCATGGACACATTTATAACCAGGAGCTCAAATTTATTGCAAACAGAAAAATTTAAAGATTGGTACACCATGAAATTAGATCTTACATATATGGCCACTCCTCCCCCTTTCTCTAATCTGTCACATCTAAATACATTAAAATAATTTACTTCAAAGTCTTTGTCAGATACAGAACCATTTAACCATGTTGCCGAGAGAACCAGAATGTCAGTCCTGTCTTGGGGATGGGAGTAACGAGAGTAACCAAAACTAGCCTGGGAGGGAGGTTGTGGGGGAATTTAGGAGGGTGGTGCGGAGGGCAGTGTGGCTGGCGAAGCTCCAAACTCTCAGCATATGAGGGCTGATGATGTGAATGATACATGGTGTGAACTGCATCATTTGAGGCACTACCCTCAAATGTGTTTTGCCAGACCCTAGGGTAGTGGTCGGTGCTGTGTAGAGCTGTGCTGTGAAGGGCCAGGTCTGGCAGAGCTGTGTTGAGGTGGGTGGGTCTGGTTGAGCTGTGCTGTGATGGGCCAGGGTTACGTGAGCTAGTTTTTTAAATAAATGGCCAAATGGCTGTTTATTAACGAAAACTGACGCATGGATTACAGTTTCTCTTGGCCAATAGACATCAAGTTGTAAAATAGTGAACTACTCCATTAAGACAATATGAAAAGTTGCTTTAAATTTGTTGTGGAGTTTTATGGAGAAATCTCATTGGGATTTGTCAACTGGATTACTTTTTGAAGTTCTCTTTCTGACTTTTTCCAACTGGCCATGCCAGCTGACATGTCACTGTTGACACAAGTAAGCAACAATGATGGATGAAAACACAGAATGGTCTCTCTCTTGCCCTCTCTTACCCTCTCGCTCTCTTTACCTTTCTCTGCTCTTTGAAACCGCCTTTTAAGCTGGAGCTGCATGGCAATCAAAGAGAATGTATGGAGACAGAGGACACGTCTGTCTGACATACATCAAAAAAGCAGCTGAAAGCAGAGGGCGGGGAGCGGCGTTTTTTCATGTCAAAACATTTATAACAAAGGAAGTAATAACACAGTTCGGATTGGGAGGCTGGCACTCAAAGTGCTGGGTTCTGCCTGGCCTTTGTGACCACACGGTCCTCACAAATAAAGGTTGGCACATTTCCAGTGCTGTTGTACTCTTCTTGGAACACAGCCACTTTTGAGGAGCATGGATGGTTCTTGGAGCATGACCACAAAAAAAGAAGTGTCCTTTTGTTTGTTGTGCATTGGTTCGTTGAGCAATCTGTATTGGAAATGACACACACTATGTAAAAGATGGTATGAGTGTTGAACATGCACAGAAAGGCACATTTTACCACTGAGTGTAACATTTTTACCACTGTGCATATTTACCACTGAATAATTATATCCATTTCTCACCTAGGTTTGCAGTACTTTTGCAAAAGTGTCAACTTTATCTGTAGTGTATAGATGAAAATTAAGTTATGTGGTATTCCCTACTCATCTCTTTTCTTTGTCTTTATAAAATCTTCTGTGATAATGCAGTTTGTTTGCTATGATAAGGATTCATGAGAGGGTTTATATTTGTATTGGTGACAATGTTGGTTTGCTTCTCAAGGTTTTAGGATTTGGGCTTTGGCATCTATCATCTTCATGTTCTAAAATATGTTGAAGTATCAACTGACGTGTGACAGACACTCAGTGCCAAGGCTGCATAGAGGTGTAAGCAGACCGTTTTCCATTTCTCTCTGCCTCATGGCAAACGTTTTAGAATTACAGGACATTAGCTTTAAAACTGCAACATTTTCTCTCGGCCTCATGGCAAAATGTGCACAATTAAAGATTTGCTATGAAACTGCAGGAAGTTAGCTGTATCCCTCCTAAAAAATGCCTTGTTTGGACCTTGTCACTGTTCCCATTCCTGATAGAAATGGCATAGATGAAAGTAGAAGTTTGGCCACCATCTTGGATTTGGCCAGGAGGTTGAAGTGGGACAAAAAGGGGAAAAATGTACAATGTCTTTACATTTAATCTTTCATTCAGTGTGAATAAAAAAATTATATATGCTGGTATCAGTCATTTAAAAAATATTTTGTGTTCAAATAAAGAAAAGAATGTGCCTCATTAGAAGCTTAACGTTTGACTAACACTTGATTTACATCATCATCAATATTTGGTCTGCTTGGCTGATACGGGCAGCAGAGAGAGGCAGAAAGACAGTAAGAGATGAGCGGCTGCATCAATGACTCTCTGACTCAACTCCATCCACTCTTCAGTCGGAAGTTGTACCTGTGTCAGGGCAGCAGCAATGTGTGTTGTTGCAGAAATAGGCTTATGCTCAGATTTTAACACCTTCCCCCTGAAAGGTCTGTACATGGCTCTGCGACCAGTAATACACAATTGATTTCCTCCAGTAATACATAATTGATTTCCTTCTTTCCGATTCAACTCCATCCCTCCTTCAGTCGGGGGTAGTGTGTCTGGGCAGCAGCAACACAGGTAGTCTACACTCTAGCTAACCATCATATACTAAAATATCCACACAAGACACTAGCCAGTCAAATCAAATTAAATCAAATTGCATTTGTCACATGCTTTGTAAATAACAGGTGTAGACTAACACTGAAATAGCCCACCCTCTTTTCCCAATGTTAATCATATCTTAAGGAGGCACTGCAACTAACTTGCTTATTATTTGTGATGAGTGTATTGTTGCAGAAATAGGCCTATGCCCTTGAAAGATATGTGTACGGCCCTGCGACCAGGAATACACAATTGATTTCTCTCTTTCAACGATTTTGCACTCTATGATTTTCATTTCCAACTAGCATTCTAGGGTGAGAAGCCGAGCAAGTTGATTATATAATCAACAAAGGCAACACATTTTCAAAGACAAGAAACATGCATCCAAGACAAAGTTCAATCATGACCCAACATGCTCTCATTGAAATCTGCATGAACACCCTTGTCTCATTGAGGCAAGCAAAAACAGGCAATGAAGTCTTTCTGTGCACCCAATAAACGATCAAGTGTGGTAGGGGAATTACTTGTTTCATGCCATCGCGTTATCTTCCAAGAAAGTCAGAATCCATTGTGCAGCATATTGTCGTTTATGCAACACGGTCGCAAGGTAATTATAACAACTAAATAGTTCTAAAACGTTTGCGAGCCTCTCAGAGAAATAGGGAAAGTGTCGTAGCTAGTACCTCTGGTTAGTTTTAAAGAAGTGCCTTAAGCCAAATTCTCTAAATTGACATTGGAGGCGGCTTATGGTTGAGAAATTAACATTACGTTTTCTGGCAACAGCTCAGGTTGTCACACCCTGATCTGTTTCACCTGTCTTTGTACTTGTCTCCACCCCCCTCCAGGTGTCCCTCTTCTTCCCCATTATCCCCAGTGTATGTGTACCGGTGTTCTCTGTTTGTCTTTGCTGGTTCGTTTTGTTCATCAAGCCTACCAGCGTTTTCCCCTTTGCTCCTGTCTGTTTCTAGTTCCTGTCTTCTATTTATCCTGGTTTTGACCATTCTGCCTGCCCTGACCCTGAGCCTGCCTGCCGTTCTGTACCTTGTCACATTACACTGGATTACCGATCTCTGCCTGCCCTTGACTTGTCGTTTTGCCTGCCCCTGTTCTAATAATAAACGTGTGTTACTTCGAACACTGTCTGCATCTGGGTCTTCCCTAAAACGTGATACTGGTGGACATTTTTACAGTCAGTATGCCAATTGCACACTCCCTCAAAACTTGAGACAGCTGTGGCATTCTATTGTGTGACAAAACTGCACATTTTAGAGTGGCCTTTTATTCTCCTTAGCACAAGGTGCACCTGTGTAAAGATTGTGCTGTTTAATCAGATTCTTGATATGCCACACCGGTCAGGTTGATGGATTATCTTGGCAAAGGGGACATGCTCACTAACAGGGATGTAAACAGATTTGTGCTGAGAATTTGAGAGAAATAAGCTTTTTGTGTGTTTGGAAAATTTCTGGGATCTTCTATTTCGGCTCATGAATCACGGGACCAACATTTCACATGCTGAATTTATATTTATGTTATGTGTAAGAATACACACGCTATACAATTAAGCCTAACATTCCGTACGTCAATAATACTTTGCACCACTGAGGCAGGCCTTGTAATCTTAATATCACTGCACAAATGTTCTTTAAACAACCTGGAAGGTTCTCACAATATCAGTTAGTCAGTAAACTGAACGGCGCGTCATCTGTATCAGGTGTAAGAGCCTTCTTTAGTGTGCCGGTAGAAACATACTGTCATGACAGCAACAACAGTTTTTTTCTAGGGAAAACAGGTGTATCAACGTGTCTTGAATACTTGATCACCTGGACATCATTGAGGGTGGGACGACAACAATAGTTATAGCAAAGAGAGAAGACTCCAGGATCGGAGTTGTTGAATATACCAAGGATGGTGAGCCATCCATTTTCCAATAGCTTGAAATACTCATTCTTACTTGCTATAAAAAAAATAATCAGTACATATGGGCCATAAAGTTGTCATGGATTATTAATGACACCATCAATAATTGACTTGAGCGATAAATTGAATGATCGTCTGAGGAGACACCTCTACTCTAACCCCCTTTTGAATGGTGTCTTGTCTACATTAGTCACATTGGGCCAACCTGTACAGAGCATGTGAACACACCAATTAGATCAGCTTGTCAATCAGCTCTACCATGATTTCTAAGGGGTGGAAATGTTAGAATGTAAATGGTCAATTAATTAACTGCCCAATAGCGGAACATGCCTGGGTGTGTGCTTGGAGCATTGTTTAGGTGGTAGGCCAGTATCCACGCATCACAATGCATTAACTCAAACACCTAAGAACACTGCTTAATTAACTGTGGCTCAGCACTCCGTACACTTTCACTTGTTCTGTCTACCACTTTCACTTTTCCCGAATGAGAATTGTCCTTTCACTTTCCACGAATGAGACTTGGTGTCCAATGCTCGGAATGGGCGATCAGACTGGCTTGTTTTGACTAACACATGTTAGCCAGGCGATTTATCGCATGAGATTAAGAAGACAGACCATGCCTGTTTCTTTAATTAATTTGGAGCCTTTGTTGCAATATGGGGATAAAACTCGGAGTGAAATTTCTGATTGGCTCTCGACTAATTATCTATGCCAAGTTTCTGAAAGAAGATTGTCATTCATAAACTCTTGTCTATAGGGAAATTAAAGCTTAACTCCACCGCTTCTCTCTTCTCTATAAAAACAAAACAAACTTCTATAGTCTCAGTAGGTTTCCAGAGTAGTTGGACTTTCTTCTAATTGAAGAGACACTTATTTTGTAACAGATGCAGTTCGGTCGAGAGATGCAGTTTGGTAGAGATGAACATATGGCAATGGTAAAACTGGATAAAATACACCTGTGATCAGCAAATCTTTAACGTAATTATAGAGTAGCATGCACTTAACCTGTCTCAATTACTTCAAAGCAGTGGAGAGGATGGGAGCAAGGGCAACAATAAACAGTATACCCTTTGGTCAATCAACACGGTCTCCATACTAGGAAAGCCTCAGAATCATAAGGAGTTGGTGTCAGTGTCCAACTTGGAAGCCTTTGGAAGGAGTCTAAAGCTGTAGACTGCAATATTTGAGTCTGACACTGACACCAACTCTTTCTGTCCTAATATGGACACTGTACATGGGTGGGAGGGTCATCAAGGACTGGTAGCTTTTGACTTTGGCTTCTGTTATTTCATGGAAAGCTGGAACAAACTGTATTGGACGTGATATGACTTGTTTGTGCTATGCTATCAATCACTTTATATGAAACAAGGCTCTTGTGCTAACGTTCCTTCGAAAGTCATTACATTTTTTTTGTAGAAAGACTCATTATTTCCATATAGGAAATGGGGAGAAAAGTAATTCCAAATGATTTATGTGACAATACGTTGTGTTCAGTCAATGGAAAGGTGTTGCAGGTGCAAGGAACCAGATAATTGTGATGGATAGCGGAGATACCGTAGCTTCCATGCACCTGCTATCTATCTATGTTATCCATGACAATAATCGTCACCTTGAATAAGTCTGATGCTGATTTAAGATTTATTAGCAAGATAGGAAAAGTAGATCAAATTTGTAATTGCGGCTGTAGAACTCTTTTCTTTTTGGTTTAGACACAAATAAAACACTGGATAGTTAAGACAAACTGTGATCTTTTAATATACATGCAGTACATAGTGTATCAGATACACTGGGATAGTATTAGGCAGTGGCAAAGAAAACCACTACTTATTTCATTACCTGTTATCTTGAATATATTGAATTAATTATTGTCAGCCACCCAAACATAGACTTATTCCACATTCTGTTGTGTTACAGACTAAATTCAAAATGGATAATGTATCAATTGTTTCGACACCCAATACCCCATAATTTTTTTATGTTTGCAAATTTATTATAAAATGAAATACAGAAATATCTAATTTACATAAGTATTCACAACCCTGAGTCAATACTTGTAAAAACACCTTAGGCAGCGATTACAGCTGTGAGTCTTTCTGGGTAAGTCTCTAAGACCTTTCCACACCTGGATTGTGCAACATTTGCCCATTTGTTACAGTTTAGACTTAAATCTACTTGAACATCTATGGGAAGACCTGAAAATGGTTGTCAAGCAATGATCAACAACCAATTTGACAGAGCTTCATTCACTTTATGAAAGGTGAATTCATATCCCAGTCTGTTGAAATGCAAACTGAACCAGGTTTTCCTCTTGGATTTTGCCTCTGGTTATCTCCATTCTGTATGGTTATTTTTTATTTTGAAAAGGTCTTTAACTATTACAATTATACCTATAACATGATGCAGCCACCACTATGCTTGAAAATATGGAAAGTGGTACTCGGTAATGTGTTGTATTGGATTTTCCCCAAATATAACACTTTGTATTCAGTACAAAAAGTTAAATGCTTTGCCATATTTTTTTGCAGTATTACTTTAGTGCCTTGTTGCAAACAGGATGTGTGTTTTGGAATATATTCTTTCTGTACAGGCTTCCTTCTTTCCACACTGTCAATTAGGTTAGTGTTGTGGAGTAACTACAATGTTGTTGATCCATCCTCGGCTTTCTTCTATTGTTTTAAAGTCACCATTGGCCTCATGGTGAAATCCCTTTGCGATTTCCTTCCTCTCCGGCAACTGAGTTAGGAAGGATGCCTGTATCTTTGTAGTGACAGAGTGTATTGATATGACATCCAAAGTATAATTAATAACTTCACCATGCTCAAAAGGATATTCTGTCTACTTTTCAATTATTTTTACCCATCTACCAATACGTGCTACTCTTTACGAGGCATTGGAAAAACTCTCTGGTCTTTGTGGTTGAATCACTGCTCGACTGAGGGACCTGGGGGATTGTGTATAGGCCAGTGACACATTTTAAATTCAGGCTGTTCTATAACAAAATGTGGACAAAGTCAAGGAGTGTGAATTATTTCTGAATGCACTGTAACTTCCAAATCCTGGTTAGTTATCAATATCTTTGTCCGAGTTAATGAATTGGCTACCTATCTAACGTTAGCTAGCATAGGGATCTTCTTAGTGAGCCAGTTCGAGTTGAAACATTATTGATAGCAAGCTGGCTAACGTTACATCCTATCAAACCTTATCGTCAGGTGCAATGTTAGCTATACACATTAGGGAGAAGCTATGCATTTAGTTAGATACAAAGTATAACAGTATCATAGCTAGCTAGCTACTAACCACACGTCATGTTGTGCTTTTTGTTGTATGCATTAGAACTTTGTACCAACTTTGTACCAACTTCACAGAACCCCATTTTTACTCCTATGCTGAGCAAGTGTGTGTGCATTGCAGACGTAGACAACATATCCACAACACAAGACAGCTCACGGTGGAACACACCTTGTTGTCTCTGGTCAACAGGACTAGTTCCAGTAGTTTAAATGTAAACACTAAAACATTATATGGGTGTTCCCTGAAGTCTACTGATATACAATAAGATGTTCTATTTTGTGTCCATTTAATCAATGTCACAGAAAACCTTCCCTGTACATGTCACTTTGGGTAAAATACCATAGGAATGCATTATGTTCAGCAGAGAAATGGGTAACCCATTTTAACAAAACACTTTTATGATGATGCCTTTCAGCCTTTACACAAAGTAAGTAAAAGGCTAAATAAAGATGTCTAGCTGTAGTGCCATTGTAGATTTAACCTATTAAACTCTAAATGACACAACTGATTGGCTCAAATGCATTAAGAAGGAAAGAAATTCTGCAAATGAACTTTTAACAAGGCGCACCTGTTAATTGAAATGCATTCCAGGTGAATACCTCATGAAGCTGGTTGAGAGAATGCCAAGAGTGTGCAAAGCTGTCATCAAGGTAAAGGGTGGCTACTCAAATATAAAATATATTTTGATTTGGTTAACACGTTTTTGGTTACTACATGATCCCCTATGTGTTATTTCATCGTTTTGATGTCTTCAATATTATTTTACAATGTAGAGAATAGTCCGAATAAAGAAAAAACCCTTGAACGATTAGGTGTGTCCAAACTTTTGACTGGTACTGTACATCACAGAAGACTGAAATATAGCAAAATTGTTTGACATAGAAACACTGGATTTTCGGCGAAATGTTTTTATTAACTATGACAAATATGATTAACATTCCACCCATGAGGCCACTAGGTCATTTGACTGCAGGAAAGAAATACTGAAGTCGATGACTGATGTGGTAAACTCCTCAATGCCATTGGATGAATCCCGGAACACACTTATTGAGCGCATCACTGGTACTTCTTGTTTGAGTTTTTGCTTGTAAGCAGCAATTAGGAGGATATAGTTTTACTCAGCATCGGAGTCACGTCATAAATTAGAACATGTAAAGCCACGCCCCTTGTTTGGGGGACATGTCCTGGTTTGTCCCATAGACCGCCATTCAAAGGAAATGGTTGCATATCCCAGAATTCTGTGAGCAGGGGTTGTGAGAGAGCTTTCAATGTTGTGCAGATCAGGGATATACATTTTATAATAAATTATACATCATTTTATTTATTTATTGTCCTATCATGGTGGAACAGCGTTTTAAAATAAATTACACATCTAATTTATTTATTGTCCTATCATGGGGAACTAAATTTGTTAAGTAAATTACACATCTAATTGATTTATTTATGGTCCTATATTGATGGAACAGTCCACAACCCTATACCCTAGACACCCACCGGAACGATCCAGATACTAAGGAGTCCCTATCTGTTTTATGGGGCTGCTGTAAGTGGCCTGTATGCAGCCAAAATGCGGTCAAAATGTGGCAACACTAGCTGTATGTAGTAACACACGGGGAGGGGGTCACACTGACATATAAGAGTACATTGCCATAAAGGCTAGATCATTTTTCAAGCTGTTCAAACATTCATAGATGACCAGCATTGTCAAATAACCCGTCAGCACCTTAGGAGTAAATGCTATTTGGCTTTTCATAGTCGAGCATTCAGAGATTGAGAGAGAGAGAGAGAGAGAGAGAGAGAGAGAGAGAGAGAGAGAGAGAGAGAGAGAGAGAGAGAGAGAGAGAGAGAGGGAGAGAGAGAGGTTAAATCAATACTCTTCGAAGATGACCTATGCCTGCTGCCACCCACAGCACATGGCCTACAGCAGAGCCTGAACCTGCTAGAGCAGTACTGCCAGACCTGGGCCCTGGCAGTAAACCCCAAAAAGACTAAAATAATGATTTTCCAGAGAAGATCCAGATCTCAGGGAATTAGACCAAAGTTCTCAATTGGTACAACACATATATAGTACTGCACACACTACAATTACTTAGGTTTAAAAATATTCTCAACTGGACACCTTAATGATGCAGTGAAGGAACTGAGAGAGAAAGCACGCAGGGCATTCTACGCCATTAAAAAACAAATTCAAATTGAATTACCAATTCAAATTTGGCAAAAACTAGTTGAATGTGTAATTAAACCAATTACACTTTATGCCAGCGAGGTGTGGGGTCCACTTGCAAAACAAGATTTCACCAAATGGGACAAACACCCCATTGGGACAAACACTCCGCCCCTGTGCCTTCTTCTCGAGGAAGCTCAGCCCGGCGGAGCGAAACTATGACTTAGAGGACTGGGAGCTGTTGGCTGTCGTCAAGGCTCTGAAGGCGTGGAGACATTGGCTTGAGGGGGCTAAACACCCTTTTCTCATCTGGACTGACCACCGCAATCTGGAGTACATCTGGGCAGCGAGGAGACTGAAACCTCGCCAGGCAAGGTGGGACATGTTTTTCACCCGTTTTGTTTTCACCCTTTCGTACAGACCAGGTTCCCAGAACGTGAAGGCAGACGCACTGTCCCGGCTGTATGACACAGAGGAGCGGCCCATGGATCCCACCCCCATACTCCCGGCCTCCTGCCTGGTGGCACCGGTAGTGTGGGAGGTGGATGTGGACATTGAACAGGCGTTACGTGCAGAGCCCGCTCCCCTCCAGTGTACCGCTGGGCGTCTATACGTTCTGTCTGTTGTACGTGACCGGCTGATCTATTGGGCTCACACGTCACCTTCCTCTGGTCATCCAGGCATCGGTCAGACAGTGCGCTGTCTGATTGGGAAGTACTGGTGGCCCACTTTGGCTAAGGACGTGAGGGTTTATGTTTACTCTTGCTCGGTATGCGCCCAGTGTAAGACTCCTAGGCACCTGCCCAGAGGTAAGTTACACCCCTTATCCGTTCCACAACGGCCATGGTCGCACCCGTCGATCGATTTCCAAACCAATCTCCCCCATCATAGGGAAACACCACGATCCTGGTTGTTGTGGATCGTTTCTCTAAGTCTCCCTACGGCCCTACAGACTGCGGAGACGGGGTGCCTGAGGATCTAGTGTCTGATCGGGGTCCCCAGTTCGCTTCTAGGGTCTGGAGGGCGTTCATGGAAAGTCTGGGGGTCTTGGTCAGCCTTACCTCGGGTTTTCACCCTGAGAGTAACGGGCAGGTGGAGAGAGTAAACCAGGATGTGGGTAGGTTTCTGAGGTCTTGTTGCCAGGACCGGCCAGGGGAGTGGGCGGCGTTCGTGCCCTGGGCAGAGATGGCCTTGAACTCACTTCGCCACTCCTGCACTAACCTCTCCCCCTTCCAGTGCATACTGGGGTACCAGCTGGTTCTGGCTCCTTGGCATCGGAGTCAGACCGAAGCTCCTGCGGTGGATGACTGGTTCCGGCTCGCGGAGGAGACATGGGACTCCACCCATATTCACCTTCAGTGCGCCGTGCTGCGCCAGAAAGCCAGCACAGACGGTCACTGCAGCGAGGCCCCAGTGTTCGCACCGGGGGACCTGGTCTGGCTCTCAACCCAAAGCCTGCCCCTCCACCAGCCCTGCCCGGGAGTTGGGTCCGTGGTTTGTGGGGATGTTCAAGGTCCTGAGGAGACTGAACAAGGTGTGTTACATTTACATCATTACATTTAAGTCATTTAGCAGACGCTCTTATCCAGAGCGACTTACATATTGGTGCATTCACCTTATGACATCCAGTGGAACAGCCACTTTACAATAGTGCATCTAAATATTTTAAGGGGGGTGAGAAGGATTACTTTATCCTATCCTAGGTATTCCTTAAAGAGGTGGGGTTTCAGGTGTCTCCGGAAGGTGGTGATTGACTCCGCTGTCCTGGCGTCGTGAGGGAGTTTGTTCCACCATTGGGGAGCCAGAGCAGCGAACAGTTTTGACTGGGCTGAGCGGGAACTGTACTTCCTCAGTGGTAGGGAGGCGAGCAGGCCAGAGGTGGATGAACGCAGTGCCCTTATTTGGGTGTAGGGCCTGATCAGAGCCTGGAGGTACTGAGGTGCCGTTCCCCTCACAGCTCCGTAGGCAAGCACCATGGTCTTGTAGCGGATGCGAGCTTCAACTGGAAGCCAGTGGAGAGAGCGGAGGAGCGGGGTGACGTGAGAGAACTTGGGAAGGTTGAACACTAGACGGGCTGCGGCGTTCTGGATGAGTTGTAGGGGTTTAATGGCACAGGCAGGGAGCCCAGCCAACAGCGAGTTGCAGTAATCCAGACGGGAGATGACAAGTGCCTGGATTAGGACCTGCGCCGCTTCCTGTGTGAGGCAGGGTCGTACTCTGCGGATGTTGTAGAGCATGAACCTACAGGAACGGGCCACCGCCTTGATGTTAGTTGAGAACGACAGGGTGTTGTCCAGGATCACGCCAAGGTTCTTAGCGCTCTGGGAGGAGGACACAATGGAGTTGTCAACCGTGATGGCGAGATCATGGAACGGGCAGTCCTTCCCCGGGAGGAAGAGCAGCTCCGTCTTGCCGAAGTTCAGCTTGAGGTGGTGATCCGTCATCCACACTGATATGTCTGCCAGACATGCAGAGATGCGATTCGCCACCTGGTCATCAGAAGGGGGAAAGGAGAAGATTAATTGTGTTACAGGTTACAGCCCCCCCCGATTACCGTATTAACCCCTCGTTCCATGTGTCTCTCCTCAGGCCGGTGGTGGCTGGTCCACTGCAGGAGTCTAAGGTGCGGGAGGTTCCTCCGCCCCCTCTGGACATTGAGGGGGCCCTGGCGTATGCCGTTCGCGTCATACTGGATTCGAGGCGTCGGGCAAGGGGCCTTCAGTATCTCATGGAGTGGAAGGGGTATGGTCTGAGGAGAGATGCTGGGTTCCTGTGGAGGACGTGTTGGACCCTTCAATGCTGCGGGCGTTCCACCGTCTCCGTCCGGACCGCCCTGCACCGCCCTGCATTATTCGAAATGGTCAGAAAAAATATTAATCACACATACTGTAATAATCAGGTAGAGCTTGCTCAGCCTACCCTCCTGGGTCTCCTTCTTCATGTCATTATCATTAGTTGGCAAACACCCATTAAACATCCATTACTACATTTCAAGTCCCTATAAATGGAAATCAACTTGGCAAGAGTCTATTGTCCTGCTAATAGTCCATCATTGGTGGATGGATTCTTTTGTATTCCAATGCAATTGAATTCATTATAATTACAGTCATTTACCATTCTTATTTTCAGAGTGGAAATGTTGTTTGCAGAGTCCACAGCCTGCTACACTTGTGGAAAATGCCTCCAGCTCACATTGTAAAGTGGTGGGTGACACACTGATAGCCTGTTGCCTGCACTTGAATAGTGAACGGGAGACACGCTTCAATTATCAGTTAAGAAATAATAAGAGACCGATAAGCATGACGTTTAAATGTATTTACATCCAGAAATTGAAGCCAGAAATTGGGGGATTTTTCTAGGGTGAATTATTATGTGGATTATAATATATTCATATATTTGTATATATTAATTCATTTCCCCACCCCCGTGAACCCCTCCCCAATGCACCAACAACCAAGAGAACTAAAGAGAAAAAAGGAAAAGACAGAAGAAAACAGCAAAACAACAATGCAAAAAAACCTATAAAATAAAATAATACATTTAAAACAAAGGTCATCAAGCACAACTAAAATCATAACAGCAATGCCAACTGTATATGTTTGTGTACATGTCTGGCACTAACCTGATTGGTTAGGCACCTGCAGATTCATGCAGAGTAGTTTGGATTATGGTTCATTGTTGACCTAGCTACCAAACTAGCTAGCTGTCTTAACAAAATACTCTAGGCTTAGCGTGTCAGAGCGCAGAATAACTGATGAATTTCCGAATGCTCAACACCCGTTGAATATGGCCACTGTCAGTAAACATCAGCAAAAAAGCGTAATTAAATTGTAGCCAATAGCACAGTTACAGTCACCCTGGACAACATGAAACGACCTGACTAGCTCTGCTAGGTTGAGTAAAATGGTCAGAGAGGGGGGTTCTCTCATTATGTGTCTAGAAGTTGCTAGCAAGCTAGCCAATGTTAGCCAGTTAGCTTAGGTGCTTGACTGCCATTGTGAGGTTAGAACGTTCGGATCAACCCTACTCATTGGCCAGAGCATCCCGTGTGCACTCTGATCGTGAAATGCTCTGAATTTACGAACTGACAATCTGACAGCACAGTTTCAGTCACTAACGCTCTGGATAATATAACAGCCTAACCAGCTCTGCTAGGGTGAGTAATGTTCAGTGAGCTGTTCTCTCTTACTTAGATGTCTGGAAGTAGCTAGAAAGTTAGTACAGAATGCTCGGATCATTCCTTAAAGAGATGGGTGGGGCTAAAGCTTAAGAGGGTGTGAACGATGCTTGAATGGTTGTAGACAAAGAAGAGCTCTCCAATAGTAGTACCATAACATTCAAAGGCCATTTTCTAAAAAGTAAGTTTATCAACTTTCAAAGCAAAATTACTTTCCCGTTGTTCCTCAATTGTAGAGTATGCTGTACTACATCACCAAATCAAATCAAATTGTATTGGTCACATACACATGTTTAGCAGATGTTAATGCGAGTGTAGTGAAATGCTTGCGCTTCTAGTTCTGACTGTGCAGTAATATCTGGAGAGTCCTCTGCCGATTACAGACCCATACGTTTAATAAATTGTGACAATAAAAAATAACAAAGCTCATTAACAATAGAATGGATAAAGTCTTACCAGACTTCATTTCAATCAAACAGGATTTATTTTAAAAAATCAACACTTACAAACAAATACAAGGACATGTTTCAGTTTAATATGCTAAAAAATAAGATATAGATTTAGAAATAATGGCTGTTGATGCCGAAATGGCTTTTGATCGTCTTTAATGGCCTTTTCTATTCAAAACTTCACAGCATTATCTGACAAAAAGGCTTTGGAAAGGGGCACAAGACATGGATGTCCTCTCTCCCCCCTCTTGTTTACATTGGCAATTGAACCGCTTGCAGAAAGAATTAGACAGGACCCAAACATTGGTAAACTGGTAAACATGGGTAAACATTAATATAAACACAAATTATTTGCAGATGATCTCCTAAAATTCCTGACCAATATTGAAAACTCAATGCCCCCCTTGCTAAAAAATATTGTCAAAATACTCAAAAGTCTCAGGATATAAAATTAACTTGGAAAAAATTTAAATAATGGCAATAGGAAAAAAATTAAGAATAACTCATGATCTACAGCAATCCTTTAAGTGGACCACAAAAAATATAAAATACAATAAGTGACAACAAAAAACAAATATATAAAGATAACCTTATCCCATTACTTAACTATACAAAAGCAGATCACATTAAATGGAATAATCTTCCAATTAATCATTCCAGGTAGAACAAAACTCTTCAGAATGGCATGGCTCCTAAAGTCTTTATATTTATTCTCATAATACCAATTACCCCATCGAATAAGTATACTCGGTCAAAATACTTTATATGGGCAAATAAAACTCATTGAATAAAAAGGAATGTTTTACATCTTCCCAAGTTTGAGGGTGGTTTATCCTCCCAGACTTGGAATTGTATCAACTCGCCACCCAAGGATTTTACTTGCAACACATAGTTAAATGCATTTTAAAGAGGAACAATGGGTACATATTGAATATGTGAATGTCATTCCCAGAATATTTTCACGTTTCTATTTTCAAAGGATAAAGCTGAGAACATTAACAACTTCATAGTTTAGAACACGATAACAATATGGAAGAAAATGAAAAATTCTACAAGAACCAATATCACTCCCTACAAACATAACCCTATGGAACAATCCTTGGATAGCTTTTCACTGATAAATTGTTCCACATGGTAAACTAAAGGCATAGAAACTGTAAATTACTTGGTAATAGGAAATACATGTATTTCCATGACAAAATTAAAAAGCAATTTGGACTGACCAATTTAGATATTTTCTAATGCATGCAATTTAAAAGTTTCATATGACAAAAGTTGATTTGAAATATTTTGGAAATCATAACAGAAAAGGATATTCATATGATAGGCAAGATTTAAAAAGCCTTGCAGAGAGGAAAGAATATAGACTCCAATAATTTAAATAACTGATCATGGCAAAATATGGAGGGAATGTTGGAACATAATAAATGAAATTATAGTTAATAAAAATGTACACTTAATCCAGTATTAACTAATGTATAGAATTTATTGTACAAGAGACAAAATTCACAAATTCTACAGCACAACGACAGAGTCATTTCTTAAGTGTAAATCTAACAATGACTCAATAATCCATGCTTTCCGGGAATGCTATGAAGACCAAAAGTTATGGAAGCCTTAGAAAGTTAGTGTCAGGACCCGGGTCTCCGGAGTGAGAAACAGTCACTTAACCAACTGAGCCACGAATAGTCGGCAGAACCCAGAAGATGAGGCAGACACAGCAGTACTTGAGACGGTGTATTTAATGAAGTAAAAAGTGAAGTTCTTCAGGAAAACATGTAACTCCACAACCTCAAAAGGAATTCCACAAGAACAAAGGTAATCCTCCAAGACAAAAAGGTAAATCCACAAGGTGGACGGTATAGCACAAAAAGCCTCAAAAGATACGCAAAAACAAACAAACAAGAACAAAAAACAGAATTCCACAAGGGATCAAGGTAATTCCACAAGGGAATTCCACAAGGGATCAACAAGAGTTCACAGAGTACTAGGGCTGGGTGCTAACATACAAACACAGAGCAAAGAACTGAGGAAAACAAAGGGTTTAAATACAATCAGGGGAAACGTGGCACAGGTGCAAATAATAATGGGGATCAAGGGAAAACAAAAGGTCAAAAGGCACAATGGGGGCATCTAGTGACCAAAAACCAGAACAACCCTGGCCAAATCCTGACAGTTAGCTGTTGAAGTCGAAAGTTTACATTGCTGTTTGCAGTTTTGAAAACGTCAGTGTTTTCTTGCCAAAGCTGCCAATTATATGCATAGTCGAGCATCTTTTCGTGACAAAATATTGCGCTTAAAACGGGCACGTTTTTTTATCCAATAATGACATAGCGCACCCATAGGTTGAAGAGGTTAAGGACAACAAAGTCAAGGTATTGGAGTGGCCATCACAAAGCCCTGACCTACATCCTATTGAAAATTTGTGCAGAACTGAAAAAGCTTGTGCGAGCAAGGAGGCCTACAAACCTGACTCAGTTACCCCAGCTCTGTCAGGAGGAAGGGGCCTAAATTCAACCAACTTATTGTTGGAAGCTTGTGGAAGGCTACCAGAAATGTTTGACCCAAGTTAAACTATTTAAAGGCAATGCTACCAAATACTAATTGAGTGTATATAATCTTCTGACCCACTGGGAATGTGATGAAAGAAATAAAAGCTGAAATAAATAATTCTCTCTACTATTATTCTGACATTTCACCTTCTTAAAGTGATGATCCCAACTCACCTAAGACAGGGATTTTTTACTAGGATTTACATGTCAGGAATTGTGAAAAACTGAGTTTGGCTAAGGTGTATGTAAACTTCCGACTTCAACTGTGTGTGCTGTATGTATGTATACAGTACCAGTCAAAAGTTTGGACACACCTTCTCATTCCAGGTATGTTTTACTATTTTCTATATTGTAGAATAATAGTGAAGACATCAAAACTATGAAATAACACATATGGAATCATGAAGTTACCAAAAAAGTGTTTAAGCAAAACAAAATATTGTATATTTGAGATTCTTCAATGTAGCCACCCTTTGCCTTGATGATAGCTTTGCACACTCTTGGCATTCTCTCTGCCAGCTTCATGAGGTAGTCACCTGGAATGCATTTTAATTATCAGGTGTGCCTTGTTAAAAGTTAATTTGTGGAATTGCGTTCCTCCTTAATGCATTTGAGACAATTAGTTTTGTTGTGATATTTTTCGGGTTGTATACAGAAGATAGCCCTATTTGGTAAAAGACCAAGTCCATATTATAGCAAGAACAGCTGAAATAAGCAAAGAGAAACGACATTTCAATAACCTCTTCAATACCAGTTGCAAAAACCATCAAGCTCTATGATGAAACTGTCTCCAGAGTTACCTCTGCTGCAGAGTTTAAGTTAATTAGAGTTACCAGCCTTACAAATTGCAAGCAAAATAAATGCTTCACAGATTTCAAGTAACAGACACATCTCAACATAAACTGTTCAGAGGAGACCACGTGAATCAGGCCTTTATGGTCAGATTGCTGCAAATAAACCACAACTAAAGGACACCAATAAGAAGAAGAGATTAGATTAGATTCTTCAAAGTAGCTTGATGACAGCTTTGCACACTCTTGGCATTCTCACAACCAGCTTCACCTGGAATGCTTTTCCAACAGTCATGAATGAGTTCCCACATATTCTGAGCACTTTTTGGCTGCTTTTCCTTCACTCTGCAGTCAAACTCATCCCAAACCATCTCATTTGGGTTGAGGTTGGGGGATTGTGGAGGCCAGGTCATCTGATGCAGTACTCCACCACTCATCTTGGTCAAATAGCCCATACACAGACTGGAGGTGTGTTGGGTTATTGTCCTGTTGAAAAACCAATGATAGTCCCACTAAGCACAAACCAGATGGGATGGTATGTCGCTGCATAATACTGTGGTAGCCATGCTGGTTAAGTGTGCCTTGAATTCTAAACAAATCACTGACAGTGTCACCATCAAAGCATCCCCACACCATTCCCATCAGTTCAGATTGCCAGAGGTATATGTATAGGGATAATGCGGAGTTGAAGAGTGTGTCATGCAAATGTACATATTTTGCAGCATTATTTACTGTGTGTGTGGTACTGCTTATTATGAATTACTGTCCCAGTGAAAATCCATGCTAATATTGAATTAAAAGCCTACCAATATGAATCTGAACATTAGATTTGATTACTGATTCTTCCACCTCTTTCTCTGGAAGTTGGCTTCTGCCACATGTGAATGCTAGGGTGAGGAACTGTACTCCTTTAGGAGCAAAGTCATCTTTAAGGGTAAAACCTCGGTCAGCCAAAATCTGAAATCACAACAAAAAACAAACAGCCATGATCAGAAATGAGTGCCAGATCTGGGTGCCAGATCTCTTTGAGATGTTTTGCCAACTCCTCTGGAGAGAATGCCAAGAGTGCGCAGAGCTGTCATCAAGGCAAAAGGTGGCTACTTTGAAGAATCTCAAATATAAAATATATTTAGATTTGTTTGACACTTTTTTGGTTACTACATGATTCCATATGTGTTATTTCATAGTTTTGATGTCTAGTAAAATAAAGAAAAACCCTTGAATGAGTAGGTGTGTCCAAACTTTTGACTGGTACTGTTTTGCATGTTATTTTGGCATTTATATGTGTCAGTTTGCAAACAATAAAAAAAAACATTGAGTTAAAACCTCTTAAATATCTTCCCCTTTTCTATTTTCGCCTTAATGACATACCCAAATCTCACTGCCTGTAGCTCAGGCCCTGAAGCAAGGATATGCATATTCATGGTTCCATTTGAAAGGAAACACTTTGATGTTTGTGGAAATGTGAAAGGAATGTATGAGAATATAACACAATAGACATGGTAAAAGATAATACAAAGACAAAAAACTACCTTTTTTGTATTTTTTGTACCATCATCTTTGATATGCTAGAGAAAGGCCAAACAACATGTATTATTCCAGCCCAGGTGTAATTTAGATGCTGGCCACTAGATGGCAGCAGTGTATGTGCAAAGTTGTAGACTGATCCAATGAACAATTGCATTTCTGTTCAAAATGTTTGACTGCCCAAAGACTGCCCAAATGTGCCTAATTTGTTTATTAATAACTTTTCATATTCAAAACTGTGCACTCTCCTTATTAAACAATAGCACAGTATTCACTGCAATAGATACTGTACATTTGACAGTGCAGTTAGAATAACAAGGATTTAAGCTTTCTGCCAATATCAGATATGTCTATGTCCTGGGAAATGTTCTAGTTGCTTACAACCTCATGCTAATCACATTAGCGCAAGCATCATGAAGGGGACCCACCAATCCTGAAGAAGTCAACCTCTTAAGGATCCGCCCTTTTTTCACATTTTTGACTAAAATGACATACCCAAATCTAACTGCCTGTAGCTCAGGCCCTGAAGCAATGATATGCATATTCTTGATCCGCCCCTTTTTTTTCCTTCAATTTTTGCCTAAAGGATAGAAATTCCACAAATGAACTTAGTTAATTCAAATGCATTCCAGGTGACTACCTCGTGAAGCTGGCTTAGAGAATGCAAAGAGTGAGCAAAGCTGTTATCAAGGCAAAGGGTGGCTAATTTGAAGAATCTCAAATATAAAATATATTTTGATTTGTTTAACACTTTTTTCCATATGTGTTGTTTCATAGTTTTGATGTCTTCACTATTCTACAATGTAGAAAATAGTCCAAATAAAGGAAAACCCTGGAATTGGTTGCACTAATTGCACTGTTTGTATACATAACCTGGTTCAAACATTCATGATATTACCCTGAAGAGGGCACAGTGATACCAACACGTTTGTAGTTTACCCAATAAATTACTGGGAGTTTATATATGGTGTGTGACTTTATTTTTTTTATCAAAGTAGAAAGAATCACCCTAAGTGATGACATTTGGAATTAGAGTTTTGTGTACAATGCACTGCTGAAATACTTGGGTTGTATATAACAATATTTCACTCATTATCTGAATTTCATTGATACACTGGAAGCTGATGAATTTCAAGCAGGGAGAAAGGTGATACTGTACAATTTTGCATAGGGCAGAAATGGCATACAACAGTTGCCAACTGTTTTACAATACCCCTATTTCTGATTATTTTTTTCCTGCATATGTACTGTATACGGATAATGGAACTGTAAGAATTACATTTCTCAACCTATGTGTACAATTATTTAAAAAAATATATCTCTATTCAGCACTGAAATCTGTATATTTTATTTCTGTTGGGTTAGTAGTTTAAATGACAATGGTCAGGCTCTCATTATCTGATGTATTGGTGACTAAACTAAATGTTGTCATGGTATTTCACCAAAAACTTAAATTTTGCATGAATGACTCAAGATGGAAGACGTTTGAATGAATGCACAATCAGTTTAGATGTTTTGAACTTACATTTGGGGAAAAAAATGCGTTGAAGTGATACATTTTTTATAATAATACTTCTGCATGACTGATGTGTCCTATGCATTCATTATGAATGTACTTAACTAACTGTTGAGTTAACACAATCAGAACGATTATCATGTAACAAGTTGCAGTTAATTAAAAACCTTGAATTAAAAACTGGATTTAATAAGATTAGTTTAATTATTACATTACTTTCGTCTGCCCCGGTATAGCAGAAAGTCATTTTGAGAGGTTGGAGGAGACGTAAGATAATATCATTATAATAATATGGAAAATAACAGCTGGTAATGTCAAGCTAAAGAAAAGGATTGTATAACATTCAGTCAACTAAAATGATATTGGCAGATTACAAACTCATTTAACAATGTAGACAGTAGTTAATGTACTGTAACGCTAAAGAAAATGGCTGTTTCATTTCCAGTCAACCTGAACATTGGGGGATTAAGAACTCATGAAATAGTCCATCTCTTCATTTAAAAGGCAACACCAGAAACTATTTTCACAGAAATGGGCCCTTGTTTTAGCTAATAGACCCAAATGTGTTTTAATGGCACTTACATTTTTTAGTCCCCCACATCCATGTATTACATGTGTCATGACATATTGCATGTTACATGGCTCTCTAATATGGCTGCTAATATTCTACTGACAGAAATGTATTTTCATCAAATGTCCTCCTACTTTCATTAATTCACGTGTATCTAACTTCATCATACAGAATACATACAGTATCCTGCAACATAATGAAAAATACGGTGCTTGCATAGTCCATGGTAATAGGACACACAATTCAAACAGATATCACCATGCAGTAGATTATTTGCAAAATATATTGACCCTGAGGGTATTCTGAGACTCGGACATGCTTGGGCCTTGATATTAACAGATTTTCATAGCTTTGATGTAACATGGAGATTGCATGTCAGGGGACATTAGACTACTCTGTGATAAAAGGCTACAGTTGAAGTCAGAAGTTTACATACACCTTAGCATAATACATTTAAACTCAGTTTTTTACAATTCCTGACATTTAATCCTTGTAAAAAGTCCCTGTCTTAGGTCAGTTAGGATAACCATTTTATTTTAAGAATGTGAAATGTCAGAATAATAGTAGAGATAATGATTTATTTCAGCTATTATTTCATTCATCACATTCCCAGTCGGTCAAACGTTTACATACACTCAATTAGTATTTGGTAGCATTGACTTTAAATTGTTTAATTTGGGTCAAATATTTCAGGTAGCCTTCCACAAGCTTCCCACAATAAGTTGGGTGAATTTTGGCCCATTCCACCTGACAGAGCTGGTATAACTGAGACAGGTTTGTAGGCCTTCTTGCTCACACACACTTTTTCAGTTCTGCCCACACATTTTTAATAGGATTGAGGTCAGGGCTTTGTGATGGCCACTCCAATACCTTGACTTTGTTGTCCTTAAGCCATTTTGCCACAACTTTGGAAGTATGCTTGGGGTCATTGTCCATTTGGAAGACCCATTTGCGACCGAGAGATGTTGCTTCAATATTTTCACGTAATTTTCCCTTCGTCATGATGCCATCTATTTTGTGAAGTGCACCAGTCCCTCCGGCAGCAAAGCACTCCCACAACAAGATGCTGCCACCCCAGTGCTTCACGGTTGGGATGGTGTTCTTGCAAGCCTCCCCCATTGTCCTCCAAACATAATGATGGTCATTGTGGCCAAACAGATCTATTTTTGTTTCATCAGACCAGAGGATATTTCTCCAAAAAGTACGATCAATGTCCCCATTTGCAGTTGCAAACCATAGTCTGGCTTTTTTTATGGTGGTTTTGTAGCAGCGTCGATATAGGACTTGTTTTACTGTGGATATAGATACTTTTTTTACCTGTTTCCTCCAGGATCTTCACGAGGTCCTTTGCTGTTGTTCTGGGATTGATTTGCACTTCTTGTAGCAAAGTACCTTCATCTCTAGGAGACAGAACGCGTCTCCTTTCTGAACGGTATTGTCACACCCTGACCTTAGTGTTCTTTGTTTTCCTTGTTATTTTGGTTAGGTCAGGGTGTGACATGGGTGATGTATGTGTTTTGTCTTGTCTAGGGGTTTTGTATGTTTATGGGGTGTTTCCTTTCTAGGAGTTTATGTAAGTCTATGGTTGCCTAGATTGGTTCTCAATTAGAGGCAGGGGCTTATCGTTGTCTCTGATTGGGAACCATATTTAGGCAGACATGTTCTTTGGGTATTTTGTGGGTGATTGTTTCCTGTGTCAGTGTTTGTGCCACTCCGGACTGTTTCGTTGCCAGTTCACTTTGTTGTTTTGTATTTGTGTTCATGTTGAGTTTTCATATTAAATACCATGGACACTTACCATGCCGCATATTGGTCCGGTCCTTGTTTCACCTCTTCAGAGGAAGAAATCTGACGTGACAGGTATGATGGCTGCGTGGTCCCATGGTGTTTATACTTGCGTACTGTAGTTTGTACAGATGAACGTGGTACCTTCAGGCATTTTGAAATTTATCCCAAGGATGAACCAGACTTGTGGAGGTCTACAATTTTTTTTCTGAGGTCTTGGCTGATTTATTTAGATTTTCCCATGATGTCAAGCAAAGAGGCACTGAGTTTGAAGGTAGGCCTTGAAAAACATCCACAGGTACACCTCCAATTGACTCAGGCTAATTGATATCATTTATCAGAAGCTTCTAAACCCATTGGCATCATTTTCTGGAATTTTCCAAGCTGTTTAAAGGCACAGTCAACTTAGTGTATAAATGTCTGACCCCCTGGAATTGTGATGCAGTGAATTATAAGTGAAATCTGTCTGTAAACAGTTGTTGGAAAAATGACTTGTGTCATACACAAAGTAGATGTCCTAACCGACTTGCCAAAACTATAGTTCGTTAACAAGAAATTTGTGGCGTGGTTGAAAAACACGTTTTTAATTACTCAAACTTACGTGTATGTGAACTTCCAACTTCAACTGTATAATCAGATGTAAATATTCATATTTTTTTCATATTCATATAGCTAAGAACGGTCAAAACTAGGAAATTGGACAAAAGCGCTAAAAATGGCCTGTGTCGTTCTTACTGATGGGGCTACAATAGGTGTGTTCAATTGTACCTTTTGATTTGCAGAGAAGCAATTCCTTTTTCCAGAGAAGTACTTCAATTACAAATGGTCATGGAAGTACAGTCTGTTAGGACAGCCTCAGAAGGACATTTGTTTCCACACTAAGTGATGTTGATACCACAATTTAATTCTGATTGTTACCACAGTCCTTGCTCACACTAGTTACAAAATCATACATTACATGCGTAAGATTCAAGGAGTGGAGGAGTTTTTTTTCCCCTCGAGTATTTGAAAGTTTCCCTTGATGCAGTAGAGTTATCATTGCATTGCTGTAGCTAACCCACACTACCAACATATTTTAGATGCATGGAATACCAATTTTGACCCCAAGAAGAAACTATTGTAAAAAGCAACAATCATTGCAAAATATCAAATAAAAGCTTAGCAAAACATTATTAGACATGTAAATAATGCTATTTGTTTTACCCAAACCAACTGATTTGAGAAAAATGACAGTTAATATGCATACTTTCTCTGAAAAAAATCCCTTAATGTGCAACTTTTTTTCAAAACTACAATCCACATTAGTACAAAAAAAGTGAATTTACATTTGATTGTGGTATCATTTAGTTCTTAGAAATGTTGTAAAAATAACTGCCATAGGCAGTACACCAACATTTTAAATATACACATTTTATTTCGAAAAAGTTATTCATCCATGACCAAAAATATGGCTTAGTTTTCTTTATTTACTTAGCATTGCTGCTAGTGAAACAATGGGAGTGGTACACTCTTAGAAAAAAAGAGTTCCAAAAGGGTTCTTCGGCTATCGCCATAGGACTTTTTGGTACCAGCTAGAACCCTCTGTGTAATAGGTTCTACATGGATCTCAGCGTTCTACCTGGAACCAAAATGGATTCCTCAAATGTTTCTCCTATGGGGACAGCCGAAGAAACCTTTCAGATTCTATACAGATCAAAAATATAAACGCAACATATAAAGTGTTGGTCCCATGTTTCATGAGCTGAAATAAAAGATCCCAGAAATTTGATACGCACAAAAAAACAATTTATCTAACATTTTGCAAACAAATTTGTTTACATTCTTGTTAGTGAGAATTTCTCCTTTACTAACATAATCCATCCACTTGACAGGTGTGTCATATTAAGAAGCTGATTAAACATTATGATCATTACACTTGTGCTGGGGACAATAAAAGGCCACTCTAAAATGCACAGTTTTGTCACACAACACAATGCCACAGGTTTGAGGGAGCGTGCAATTGACATGCTGACTGCAGGAATGTCCACCAGAGCTGTTGCCAGGGAATTGAATGCTCATTTCTCTACCAATGTCGTTTTAGAGAATGTGCCAGGATGTTCAACCGGCCTCACATCTGCAGACCATATGTAACCAAGCCAGCCCAGGACCTCCACATCTGGCTTCTTCACCTGAGGGATCGTCTGAGACCAGCCACCTGGGCAGCTAATGAAACTGAGGAGTATTTCAGTCATTAATGCCCAGTCATGTGATATCCATAGATTAGGGCCTACTGAATTTATACCAATTGACTGATTTCCATATATGAACTGTAACTCAGTAAAATCATTGAAAGTGTTGCATGTTGCATTTATATTTTTGTTCAGTACAGTTTTTTAAAAGAATGTAGAGCCTATGGCAGAATGCTTCAAAAAGCATGCTGAAATCCTTCACTTCAAAGCAAATCACTTCAAAGCAAGTCACTTCAAAGCAAATGTTATAGCAAATGTTATAGCAATGTTATAGACGGTCACACCTAGTTACAACCAGTTATAATCATAGTAGAGTACATAATGTGCTCTCTCTCTCTTCAGGTGATCTGTCTATCTGGTCGAAATCTCTGATACAGGTCCCCCGACGGTTATATGAGTAACTTAATATTACTTTTCCAGAGTAACCTAGATTCAAATAAATATTTTGTTTAGGTCTTTTTAAAACAACCTCTCACTCAACGTCAACAAAGCGGAGATGATCGTGGACTTCAGCAAATAGCAGTGGGAGCACCACCTTGTCCACATCGACAGAACAAAAGTGGAGAAGGTGGAACGTTTTAAGTTCCTCGGCGTACACATCACAGGCCAACTGAAATGGTCCACCCACACAGACAGTATGGTGTGAAGAAGGCTCAACAGCGCCTCTTCAACCTCAGGAGGTGGAATAAATTTGTCTATTCACCTTAAACCCTGACAAACCTCGACAGAAGCACAATTGAGAGCATCCTGTCGGGCTGTATCACCGCCTGGTACGGCAACTGTAACGGCTCTCTTCTATCTCCTCCTCTGACGAAGAGGTGGAACAAGGATCGGACCAAAATGCAGCGTGATGATGATTCATGATATATTTTGAAATGAAGGAAAAACTACACATGCAGAAACTACAAAAACAATTAAATGAAATAATGAAAACCGAAATTGCCCTATCTGGTGCAAACACAAAGACAGGAACAATCACCCACGAAACACTGAAAGAATATGGCTGCCTAAATATGGTTTCCAATCAGAGACAACGAAAATCACCTGCCTCTGATTAAGAACCGCCTCAAGGCAACCATAGACTCTCCTAGACAACCCTACTCAGCTACAATCCCAATACATACTAAAACCCCAATACAAAAACACACCACAAAATAAACCCCTGGCCTGACCAAATATAATGAAGACAAACATACAACTTCGACCAGGGCGTGACAGAACCTCCCCCCTAAGGTGCGGACTCCCGGACACACATTAAAACAATAGGTAGGGTCCGGGTGGGCATCTGTCCATGGTGGCGGCTCCGGCTCGGGACGTGGACCCCACTCCATCAATGAGGGGCAGCTCGGGAGTGAGGGGTAGCTCAGCACTGAGGGGAAGCTCAGCACTGAGGGGAAGCTCAGCACTGAGAGGAAGCCCAGCACTGAGAGGAAGCTCAGCACTGAGAGGAAGCTCAGCACTGAGAGGAAGCTCAGGCAGGTAGTTGGCTCCGGCAGATCCTGGCTGGCTGGCAGATCTGGAAGTGTCTGGTTGACTGGCAGCTCTGGATGCTCCATGCAGACTGGCAGCTCTGGCTGCTCCATGCAGACTGGCAGCTCTGGCTGCTCCATGCAGACTGACAGCTCTGGCTGCTCCATGCAGACTGACATCTCAGGCTGCTCTATGCAGACTGACAGCTCAGGCTGCTCCATGCAGGCTGGCAGCTCTGGCTGCGCTAAACAGGCAGGAGACTCCAGCAGCGCTGTAGACGAAGAAGGCTCTGGCAGCGCTGAACAGGCGGGAGACTCCGGCAGCGCTGGAGAGGCGAGGCGCACTGTAGGCCTGATGCGTGGTGCTGGCACTGGTGGGACTGGACCGAGAACACGCACAGGAAGCCTGGTGCGGGGAGCTGCCACCGGAGGACTGGTGTGTGGAGGTGGCTCTGGATAGACCGGACCGTGCAGGCGCACTGGAGCTCTTGAACACCGAGCCTGCCCAACCTTACCTGGCTCGATGCCCACTCTAGCCCGGCCAATACCAAGAGCTGGTATGTACCGCACCGGGCTATGCACCCGCACTGGAGACACCGTAGCATAACACGGTGCCTGTCCGGTCTCTCTAGCCCCCCGGTAAGCACAGGGAGTTTGCGCAGGTCTCCTACCTGGCATAGCCATACTCCCTGTGTGCCTCCCCCCAAGACATTTTTGGGGCTGACTCTCAGGCTTCCATCCGCGTCGCCGTGCTGCCTCCTCATACCAGCGCCTCTCCGCTTTCGCCTCCTCCAGTTTTTCCTTGGGGCGGCGATATTCTCCAGGCTGAGCCCAGGGTCCTTCACCGTTCAGTTCGTCCTCCCATGTCCAGTCCTTCTCTCGCTGCACCTTGGTGCGGCTACACTCCCCTGGTTTAGCCCAGTGTCCTCTCCCGTCGAGGATTTTCTCCCAAGTCCAGAAATGTTTGTCGCACTGCTGTTGCCTGTTACCACGCCACTTGGTCCTGTTGTGGTGGGTGATTCTGTATTCTGATATATTTTAATGAAGGAAAAACTACACATGCAGAAACTACAAAAACAATTAAATGAAATAATGAAAACTGAAACAGCCCTATTTTTTTTAAAATAAAAAATAATTTATTATCTTCAATACTATACATTCTTTACAACTTAGAATTTTCATACATACTCAAATAATGGTATTTTAATTAAACTAATTTAACTAAACATAAACCCCAAACAAAACCTCAGGGGAGCATCTTCCCTCCCTGTCACCCTACAAAATACCTTTCCCTACAAAATACCTTTCCCTATCTCCCCGTCCCGAATCTATCCCCTTACAAATCTAAATGACACCCAGCCCTAAACCCCCCTTCCACCTCTCCCGAGCAGCATGCTGCCCCCACTTCCTCTCCTCCCTCTTCATCCTCCCCCTCAAATCTCCTTCCACCCTCCTCACTATCCCTTCCACCCCCAATCTCACCCTGTCTTCACCATGTTCTGCCTGGCTTCCCACAGCCCCCGTTTAAAGAAACTCATGAGAAGCCAGAGCAGAAACCTGTCCCTATCCGTCCCTCTCGCTCTCCCTACACCTCTCTCTAACCTGGCCCACGTCAATACAAAATCCCCCCTTACCAAACCTAACAACCCCCGTGCCCTAGCCCATACTACTCCGGCAAAGGAACAGTCCCAAAAGACATATGGCGCACAGTCTCCTCCCTGCCACAAGAGGATCTTGGACAGGTGGGGGATTGCACCAAACTATACTGGTACATGATGAAACGTACCGGCAAGCACTTATGGAGGCTCAACCAATTCAGGTCCTTGAGCCTGTTGTCCAGACCCCGCGCCTGCACTCCCTCCCAGACCACTTCCGAGATGCCCACTACAGGTGCCGGACTCCCTGCCTTTCTGACCTCCTCATACAGGTGCCTGTGATCTAAACCTACTCGGGCAACTTCAACCTCAGGGTGCGCACGCAGCCACTTGGCCGCATGACCAAAGTGCCACGGCAGCTGTTCTGCCCGAGGACCCGACCACACCATTACGCTTCTCGCCTGATACGAGAAGAACACCCGCAGGAGGTAACCGGACGGGTGTATCACTGGATGAGCAAGCTCCGTTAACAAGAAAGAAACAAAAATTGTGTCCAGCTTGAGGGGGAAATGTGGTACCCCCCTACCTCCCTCCCCGATGGGACAGATCATGCGTGCCCTGGCGACCCACTCGCAACTGCCACTCCACATGAACTGAAACAAAAGCCTCACTAGAGGCCTCCTCAGACAAGCCGGCAATGGGTAGATGTACGCCAAATACAAAAGAGACGGCAACACATCCACCTTTAGGACCAGCACTTTGCCCATAAAAGACAAATACCTAGCCTTCCACATTGCTAGCTTCCTCTGTACCACTGCGATACGCATGTTCCAGTTTAGCGTCGCTGAGCCGGAGGTCTCAAAATGGACCCCGAGAATCCTCAGGGCCCCCTCCCAGAGAGAGAACCCCCCAGGCACATCCGTTCTACCACGCCATCTTCCGAAAAACTTGAAGGAAGACTTTGTCAGGCACGAGTCCTTGCACAGCAGCAAGGAAGTGTCGTCGGCGTACTGCGTCATCTTAACACGCAGCCCACCACTTCCAGGGATCAACAAGCCTTCCACCCCTGTGTCTGCCCTAATGGTAGCCTCCAGAGGCTCCATGTACAGAACGAAGAGGAGAGCCGAGAGTGGGCACCCCTGCCTGACCCCAGACGAGAGGTCAAAAACGTCACCCAAGTGACTATTTACACTAACTCGGCACCCCGCTCTGACATATAATGTACGAATCCATCCTATGAACTTCTCCCCAAATCCTAATCGACCTAACACTCTGAATAAAAAGGATCTATTCACGCGATCAAAGGCTTTCGCCTGATCTAGCGCTGCTACCATTAACAACTAACACAGAGACAGGAACAATCACCCATGAAACACTGAAAGAATATGGCTGCCTAAATATGGTTCCCAATCAGAGACAACGAAAATCACCTGCCTCTGATTAAGAACCGCCTCAAGGCAACCATAGACTCTCCTAGACAACCCTACTCAGCTACAATCCCTACTATACCTACTAAAACCCCAATACAAAAACACACCACAAAATAAACCCATGTCACACCCTGGCCTGACCAAATAAATGAAGACAAACATACAACTTCGACCAGGGCGTGACAGCAACTGCCCGACCTCAACCACAAGGATCTCCAGAGGGTGTTGTGGTCAGCACAACGCACCACCAGGGGGCAAACCATTGCAGACCTTACGCATGGTGGGTGTATAAAACATTTGTATATCTCTAATAATTAAATAACAATGAGATGGGTGAATGTAATGGTTCCAGGAAATAACATATTTACAAAATGACCAAGTGAAGTAACATATTCAGGTAAGAAATGGTCTCCTAGAGGTCTGAATCAAGAGTTTGATATCAGACCATTTCTTACCTGAATATGTTACTTTACTTTGATTGTCTTCCATTCCCGGTTACCCACTTGGTCATTTTGTAAATATATAGGCACGAGAGGCAGCCCCAAAATGCCTCTCGAACCATTACATTCACCCATCTCATTGTTATTTCATTATTAGGTATATACAAACCATGTGTCATGTCCGCAATGGTCATGTGAGGTGAATATGTGTATATTTCGGGATGTGAACACTCAGTGTGCTTGACCTGACGAAGATCCGTTTCGGATCTAAACGCTGTCAATAAAGCGATGAATTGGGAGCTTTAACAGTGTGCGGGCCTTCTTGTTCTATACATATCTTATATTACTCATCTAATATGTATATACTATCTTGCCTCTCGGCCGTTGCCATCCATATATTTATATGTACATATTCTTATTCTATCCCTTTCGATTTGTGTGTATTAGGATGTCATTGTGGAATTGTTAGATTACTTGTTAAGTATTACTGCACTGTCGGAACTAAAAGCACAATCATTTCACTACTCTCACATTAACATCTGCTAACCATGTCTATGTGAACAATAAAAATGGATTTGATTTGATTACAGCCCTCCACGTAGATTCAGAGCTGATCTAAGTTCTGTATTGCAGTTCTATCAAGTATGTATACCATTGGCAAACTTTGTACACCATTGGAATATTTCTATATGTACAGAAAGATTGTAATTTTGGTTTGGTACACAGTCATACAATACATGGTATATAAATCTTACGCGAGTACATGGGGTGCTATATTTATGCATATGTGTCACGACTTCCACCAAGTTGTTCCCTCTCCTTGTTCGTTCGGCGGTCGACGTCACCGGCTTTCTAGCCGCCACCGATCCATGTTTAATTTTTCCTTTTGTTTTGTCTGTTTACACACCTGGTTCCCATCTCATAATTATGTTCCTTATTTAACCCTGTGGTTTCCCTTTCTGTTTTGTGTGTGAATGTCTTTCGTGTATTCGGGTGTGTTGTATTTTGAGTCCTGTTTTGTCCGTTGTTTGGAATGGGATTTTGTTACATTTTGGATTGAGAAAACCAGTGATTGTTACTCTTATCTGTGTCCTGCGCCTGACTCCTTCGCTATCTTTTAGATAGACTCTGAAAATATGATCAGTCTATCTGGTCAAAATCACTGATACAGGTCCCCTCCACATTCTGGTGGTATGGATAACTTGTTATCATGTCTCCAGAGAAATCTAGATTCAAATAAAGGTCCTATCTATCAAATTACTACAGGCAGAATTAGCTGGGGTCAAAATAACCCCAAAGGACCATTTATTTTCTTCATATTGATACATAAACATTAAACATTGATTTAAACAAATAAACCCATTGGGCTATGTTAAAAAATATGCCTCTTGGGTCAAAATTACCCCAGTATGTAGTATGAGGGGTTTTAATAAAAGAAGGAACATTTTCTTCTGAATCCAAGGCCTAATCCTTACTTGAGGTCCCCTTGACATAATGCACGATTTACACAAGTCAGAGCTAAGTGGGCATATTTTAAGTAAGGGAATACCCCCCTGTATTGGACAAAAATGAATGGCATGTCATTGGCATCGGAAAAACCATATACACATTGTCCAATACCACCCAATTCGGCGTTGATTCATCCAAAGTGTATTGCAAATGCCATATGGCAATTGCTAGTTGTAACACTTTAAAAATCCAACAGGGGGCGAATCCGCTCCACCGTGGTTTTTCATATTGGAAATGTAACCCAAGTCAACATCCAAAAGCAAAATTTTGAAAAAATGTTTTTTTTTGTCAAAAACTTATCACCCCTTAAAAAAGTGCTTTCTGGACCGTTTTTCGAAATTCTTTCAAATTTTGTGTCAATTACACACGTATAAGAACTGTATCAACATAATTTTGTCCATGATTTATCATATATATATATATATATTTTACATGCGCATAAGGAATATGTTTTGTCCATTTTCAATATTTCATAGGAAGTCAAAAGTCAAAAGTCACTTTTTTGGGGGGCCAAATGCCATAAGAAATTTGACATGCTCAAAAATCCTGCAGAAATGCAAAATTGACTGGCCTGGTGAACACAGGATGGCCTGGCAGTGATAGTTGCTCCTTTCCATCGCTCGTTGTGTTGACTTCATCATGTCCATTTTGTGATGTTTTTTCACTGTTGAATCATATTGCAAGTGCACGTGCATTTGCAATATGGTTCAATGGGCATTTACCATAAGAAATTTGACATGCTCAAAAATCCTGCAGAAATGCAAAATTGACTGGCCTGATGAACACAGGATGGCATGGCAGTGATAGTTGCTCCTTTCCAACGCTCATTGTGTTGACTTCATCATGTCCATTTTGTGATGTTTTTTCACTGTTGAATCATATTACAAATGCACGTGCATTGTTGTGCAACTGGTAACCCAAAAATAAAAAATATGGTGATTTCATTATGTCCATTTGTTTATGTTTTCTTACTTTTGTAAAGTCACTGTGCATTTGCAATATGGTTCAATGGGCAAGTACCATCACGAATTTGTCATGCTATAAAAATCCTGCAGGAATGTGAAATTGACTGGCCCGATGAACTCGGGATGGCTGGGCAGTGATTCTGGTTCATCTCAATGGCTCGTTAGGGTTGATTTCAGAATGTCACTTTGGTGATGGTACCTCACTGTTTAAACATATTGCAAATGGACAAGAGTCACCAGCAAGTCACCGTCCATCAGTCAATTAGATATCATTCTGACACCAAACTGATACAAACTGACACTAAACCCACTTTTTCCAATTTGTTTAGTAGCCAACTATCACATACTTCAGAGCTGGCCCAAAATTCACAACGCCTTCGGTTCAAACCATAAAAAAACATAAAACACGTAGTTACGTTCTAGCTGCGGGTCCATTTCTTATGTTATATGTAGGCCTAGCTGAGGCGACCCCGAATCCCGAGTTTCGGCTCGATCGGTCATTTGGTGTCCGAGCAAAACCCTAATTGCTGCTGAAAATCCACTTTTTTTCCATGACTTGCTACGGGGTCCTTGAATGAGCTATAGGACAGAAACGTTGGGGTCTGTCTATATGGGCCGAGACGGTTGCAATGCACCTAGTCTTGTGACTCTGGGACATTTCTAAGTCCTTACGTTAAGAATTGACTGATTTACACAGGGTTGAATGCACTATGTCTATCAAACTGCAAGCAGGGTATGGATAAACACTTTTAGGGTGATTTTAACCACTTCCGGTTGGTCCAGGAAGCTTAGAATCGACACAGGTAGACCTCATAGTGGTCTGATGGACTGTCATAGAAGACAGGTTCATAAGGCATTCATAACCCACATAGGCTTCAGGTTGAATTTAGAGGTGCAGGCAATGTATTCCTATGGGGAGAGAAGTCAATGCAACCTGTTTGATGTAAACACCTTCTTTTTACTGTTAAGGGTTAATGCCACACGGTCAAGGTTAGGCTTGCACGGATCGGGAGGACCTTAGGAATGTACCTGAGGTCGAATTGTGCTTCTACGGTCAAGCGGGATATCTTGTTGAACTCGGCACGGCCTAGAGATTATGTTTATGCCATTGCCTGCTCTCTGTGTCTTTGAGCACCGCACTTTATCACTCCATCCTTGCTGTGCATGTGTGTGAGAGCTTTTCTTTGACATCTGCTGGGAGAAATGACTGATTTACAGTTTAGGAGGGTTACCTAGTCACATATATGAAGTTTTGGAGAGATGTGACTTTTCTAACCCTTCAAAACAGACAGTGTGACCCAATTAAAGGCACTTCCGGTTGGCACAGGAAGCTATAGGTAAACACATGTCTTGACTGAGGTAGCCTCACAGAATCCTGAGTTTTAAGTCTTTAAGTTAAGAATTGACTGATCTACGATCTACACAGGGTTGAATGTAGTCATTTTCACCTTTTGAAGGTTATGTACATCAAAACACCTTTTGGGTCAATTTAACCACTTCCGGTTGCTCAAGGAAGCTTAGAATCGACCTGTAGACCTCATAGTGGTCTGATGGACTGTCATAGAAGACAGGTTCATAAGGCATTCATAACCCACATAGGCTTCAGGTTGAATTTAGAGGTGCAGGCAATGTATTCCTATGGGGAGAGAAGTCAATGCAAACTGTTTGATGTAAACACCTTCTTTTTACTGGTAAGGGTTAATGCCACACAGTCAAGGTTAGGCTTGCACGGATCGGGAGGACCTCAGGTACGTTCCCGAGGTCGAATTGTGCTTCTCACCTTAACGTTTCTCTCACTGTCACCCAAAAGCAAATGACATTGAGGGCCAGCCTTCATTTTGGGCCTACTTTTCTAATGGTCGCTGTGCTTAGACCGAGCGAGCTACGGTCAAGCGGGGCATCTTGTTGAACTCGGCACGGCCTAGAGAATATGGAAATGCCATTGTAGGCTTTGTCTGTCCTTAAGCACCGCACTTTTTCACTCCATCCTTGCTGTGTGTGTGTTTCTGTGTGTGTGTGTGAGAGAGAGCTTTTCTTTGACATCTGTTGGGAGAAATGACTGACTCTCATATGGAGAGTGTCCTCATAACCTAAGTTTCATAAGTGATGAGCAATAATAATAAGTTACATAAGTGACTCCACTCCTACCAAAAACTAATATGTAGTCTACGGACATGTTAAGGTTCAAATTCAATCAAACTGTAGAAAATATGAAAATTATCAAGAGTAAGTCTAAATTCACCGCTAGACATTATTTGGGGTGTTTTTCCAGTCTGCCTACATTATTCTGATTGATGAGAGGTGTTTCAGACATAATTATGCACTATAGCAGTATTTTAGAATTTTTGTGCAGGGAGAGTTCAACCAATAAAGTCATTGGTTGATTCAGCCTGCTGTCTGATCAAGCAATGATTGGAGTCATGTTTTGAAGCAATTATTGTGGCCTTTGTGTTTCGCCGATTGCTAAATCACGCTTGCAGCAAATATATATGCTTGTCCTTGTTCAACAAAGCCATTGTAATTATCCCTACCTGCCAGGACAGTGCAGGATATCTAGGTTGACTCATTTTCCCTGGATTTGTATACTACAGCCTGACGGGAGCCATACTTCCTTTTCACCTTCGAAGGCGTGTTTTTCAAAACGGGGCCAGTGCTAGTTTCTACAGGTCGACGGGAGAAAGACTGAATCCAAACAATAAACTCCACTTTACATTTATTGTACTTTCTGCAAGATTTGTTGATAACGAAATGTGAAAATACTCCGATTGTATTCAGTAACATTATACAAATATTCTTGGAAAATGTGAGGTATGTAAGACACAAAAGGATTTGAGTGGTAGGACGTACTGGTGTCCCCAAGTGGCACTTTTATGACTTACCTCTCCTAGCTGTTCCATTGAAGAAATAGTGCAAGCACACTTGTAGTTGTTCAGTTTGAAGCACAGCATCCCCAACATCACTGTAACGGTTGTCTTTGTCATCTGACGACGAGTATGAACTATCGGACCAATGCGCAGCGTGGTGGGGGGGGGGCTCAAGTTCAGCGTGTCTGTCATTCAAAACCCATACAGCGCTCTGAAGCACAGGGCCTGAGTTCTGACATTATTTATAACATGTTACTGTACAGCATTTTCAGCCCGTATACGGGTACGAGTGTAAAGGGTTAACATAGGAACATACAGCCATATTCATTTGAGCAGGAATATACTGAAGAGGAGTTGAGACAGGAAGAAGATTAATTGCGAGACCAGCAAGCCCTGGCCAATGCAGCCGCCGCTCCTGACCCTGGGGAGAGTCCAGGTGACTAGTACGGGCCGGGCCGCCTCTCTGACGGACCTACCAGCTTCACTCACTCGCAGGTAGTCTTTGCCTTTTAGATCTTGACCTCACAGGGTGGGTCAACTCCCACTGAGCATTGGCGGGATGAGCCTCTTTCCCGGTGAGGAGGGCCTCCGTCTTCCCTACCCTGAGCTGAGTTAGCAGCCCTGAGCTCCACACTATCACCCCTCTTGGTCTGTCCCTCCTTCCTACTGATTACACTTCACGAGTCGTTTATGACACAGTATACTACGCATCAACAGGGGCTATTTCTGTACAAAACCAACAAGTAATTAAATATTTATTTTTTGGGTCCGCAGTACTATTTTATTACGTAAACTATTTTTTATAAGCACAGCATGATCTCATACACTCCTGCTAGCGGCTGGTCCTCCCTCACTAAGTCCCGGGTATAGGGCTTCAGCTAAGACTAATTACTTAAAATTAATTACTAACTGATAGCAGGGGTTTGCCACTTATTCTAGGTAGAGGACAAACTATAGACATCCAGTGCTCCTTTAGTGCACCTCTCGAGCTCCCCTTGGTTTCCTGTGGAGCCCACAATATCGTCTGGCACGGGCCACCTAAGGTGAATCGCCTGAGCCTGTAGTTGTTACAATGCTTCTCTTCATCTTCACCACTTTAATCAACAAATAAATGAACTAGTTAATGATAACCAATAACACTTCCCTTTTGGTTCCACAGCTTCACAACTGATGCATTTTATAGATTTTATATAGTTATTATAATGCAGTTGATTCTAAGGATAACACCTATATTCTGTTCTTACCTTGCCACAAAGTCTACTAACTTCAAATACAATCAGCTCCTGATCTGTATTCACCAACAAATCCCTCTTTGCGTATCTTTTACATTGTTTTTTTTATACACTTTTTTTTGCCCAAGCCCATGCCTCCATTGACTACAGCCACACAACTCATCCTTCCCCTTACACATGACAACTTAAGCAAAGTTACATAACACATTGTCTCCTTTGCACGTAATGTCCACACAGAGTCCGGTAACACATTGGTTCCTTTGTAGGGGACGACAACCCGTGGGGTCATCTGCTTCATGGCCCACGTGCCATCAGCCAACTCCACCAGCTCACATCTAGGGCTTGAGTTTGATGGGGGTGTCGCCATATAAGATTAACCTCCACCCTCTGGCAGAGGAACATCTCCATAGACTACCAACATTTTGCTTCCTGTCCTTCTTCCGCTTCTTCTTGCTCTTCCTTGTTTCAGTGTTACCAGAGTCCTGTCTTGGGGACTTGAGAAGTCATCAGGTCATATTGACTAGGCTCATTCACGACAGGAGCCATGGTCAGAACACCTCAGCTAAATCAGGTGTAAGAAAACTGACTATCCAGTAGCACCTCCCTTTGTTGAAGCTAACCATCCTATTTCCTCCCTCAAATACACAGGCATTGGGCATGTTGCTCTTCCAAGGAGAGGAGGTAACATAGAGACCCTAGTACTACAACAGAGGCAGGCCTACTGGATACCCTACCTAAAAACATTGACCCCTAGTGGTCTGAATATTGACTTTGATCTCAGGCCCTTAGGAACAATTATTTTTTATGAACCAGTCTAATAAATTAATATATTATTTCTACAGCTTAGCAGTGTACACCCAATATGTTTCCCCCTGTTGATGATGCTTATTATGCATTATAGTTGAAGAAAAATATTACATGTTACAAAAATGAAAGGAAATGGGAACCAATTAAATATATTGTTTGTCTACGGTACATAATCTTGTTGAAGCATCCATTACATTACCCTGAAGAAGGCACAGTGATGCCAAAACTTTGGTGGTTTACCCAACAAACGACTGGGAGTTTATATAGAGAGTGTGTGACTATTTCTTCTTATAGCCCACGGTTTAGTCACTGTTAGTCAGCACCTCTACACTAAATACTTTTGTCTGGGGGTGAATTGTCCAGCAGTTATCAAACTATGTAGCGCATTCGGAAAGCATTCAGACGCTTTGAATTTGTCCACATTGTTACGTTACAGCCTTGTTCTAAAATGGATTAAACAGTTTTTCCCCCTCAATCAATCTACATACAGTGCCTTGCTAAAGTATTCGGCCCCCTTGAACTTTGTGACCTTTTGCCACATTTCAGGCTTCAAACATAAAGATATAAAACTTAATTTTTTTGTGAAGAATCAACAACAAGTGGGACACAATCATGAAGTGGAACGACATTTATTGGATATTTCAAACTTTTTTAACAAATCAAAAACTGAAAAATTGGGCGTGCAAAATTATTCAGCCCCTTTACTTTCAGTGCAGCAAACTCTCTCCAGAAGTTCAGCGAGGATCTCTGAATGATCCAATGTTGACCTAAATGACTAATGATGATAAATACAATCCACCTGTGTGTAATCAAGTCTCCGTATAAATGCACCTGCACTGTGATAGTCTCAGAGGTCCGTTAAAAGTGCAGAGAGAATCATGAAGAACAAGGAACACACCAGGCAGGTCCGAGATACTGTTGTGAAGACGTTTAAAGCCGGATTTGGATACAAAAAGATTTCCCAAGCTTTAAACATCCCAAGGAGCACTGTGCAAGCGATAATATTGGAATGGAAGGAGTATCAGACCACTGCAAATCTACCAAGACCTGGCCGTCCCTCTAAACTTTCAGCTCAAACAAGGAGAAGACTGATCAGAGATGCAGCCAAGAGGCCCATGATCACTCTGGATTAACTGCAGAGATCTACAGCTGAGGTGGGAGACTCTGTCCATAGGACAACAATCAGTCGTATATTGCACAAATCTGGCCTTTATGGAAGAGTGGCAAGAAGAAAGCCATTTCTTAAAGATATCCATAAAAAGTGGCGTTTAAAGTTTGCCACAAGCCACCTGGGAGACACACCAAACATGTGGAAGAAGGTGCTCTGGTCAGATGAAACCAAAATGGAACTTTTTGGCAACAATGCAAAACGTTATGTTTGGCGTAAAAGCAACACAGCTCATCACCCTGAATATACCATCCCCACTGTCAAACATGGTGGTGGCAGCATCATGGTTTGGGCCTGCTTTTCTTCAGCAGGGACAGGGAAGATGGTTAAAATTGATGGGAAGATGGATCGAGCCAAAAACAGGACCACTCTGGAAGAAAACCTGATGGAGTCTGCAAAAGACCCGAGACTGGGACAGAGATTTGTCTTCCAACAAGACAATGATCCAAAACATAAAGCAAAATCTACAATGGAATAGTTCAAAAATAAACATATCCAGGTGTTAGAATGGCCAAGTCAAAGTCCAGACCTGAATCCAATCAAGAATCTGTGGAAAGAACTGAAAACTGCTGTTCACAAATGCTCTCCATCCAACCTCACTGAGCTCAAGCTGTTTTGCAAGGAGGAATGGGAAAAAATGTCAGTCTCTCGATGTGCAAAACTGATAGAGACATACTCCAAGCGACTTACAGCTGTAATCGCAGCAAAAGGTGGTGCTACAAAGTATTAACTTAAGGTGGCTAAATAATTTTGCACGCCCAATTTTTCAGTTTTTGATTTGTTAAAAAAGTTTGAAATATTCAATAAATGTTGTTCCGCTTCATGATTGTGTCCCACTTGTTGTTGATTCTTCACAAAAAATACAGTTTTATATCTTTATGTTTGAAGCCTGAAATGTGGCAAAAGGTCGCAAAGTTCAAGGGGGCCGAATACTTTCGCAAGGCACTGTATGTTAACTAGGCACTACACAGAGGGTCATTTTGGTTCAGTAGTTATCCATTTTGAGCAGTTTGATTAAGTGTGAGTTAATTGTATTGTTGTCAAATGACAAGAAAATCATGTAAAAAATTAGGTGGATATTGCATTTTGAAAAGTGCATATTTAGATTGAATATATATCCAAATTGAAAAAGTGATTGTGAATGGGTTTGTTGTTGAGTTTTGAAACCTGAGCCACTTTGATCTGTTTTGATTTTTGTGCTTTGAGTTGTGCAAATGTACCAAATGTACTTGTGAAAATTGCAAAGTATTTTTTTTTAAATCGAATATTTTACTGCCCATAATGTACATTGCATAGCAACCCCTGTTGTTTGATTAAGTATTTACTCATGAGCGTTATGAAAATAGAGATATGTCTGTGCGTGCATAATGGTTGACAGAAGTTGCTGATTATTTTTAAGTCTTGAGAGTATCCATGTTTTCTGACAGATCACGGATCCCACTCCATCTCCAACCAGAGAGCCCTCTTGGTATGCACTAGCTCTCTTTGATTAGATATATAGAAGAGACCCTCTTCCTATCCTCTCTTCCTCTCATTCCTCCACTCCCTCTTTTCCTCGCCTCGTCTCTCCATTTGACTGGAAACCCTTAGCACAGTTTCCCCTTGAGAGCTGACGATGGCCTGAAGTGGAACTGGCTGCCTATACTTATTGGGGACTGGAGCTCGACATCTTCAAAGAAGAAAAATATGTGAAAAACATGTTAAGTTGTTGAGCAGGCTGACTCCTAGTTGGTGGTAGAGTGGAGAAAGAGTCAACTTGTGAGGCCTTTATATGGGGTCGGCAACTCTGATCCCTGGTATCTATGGATTACCCTCGCATGTGTTGGTCCATAGCCTGGAAAAGGTGTAATCTGGGATTGGTGCCCCCTTTGGATGAATTGTGTGCCCATAGTAAACTGAAAGAAAATCTGTCCAAAATTGCTAATATATGCATATAATAATTATTAATTATTATTGGATAGAAAACACTCTAAAGCTTCTAAACCCGTTTGAATTATGTCTGTAAGTATAGCAGAACTCACAGGGCAGGCGATCTCCCAAACTAGTTTTGGAATCATGAAAGTTGGGGCAACTTTGACGTCATCGCCCCCACCCCTCCCAACCAGCTATGGATCTGGAGACACTTTCTATGTCTTCCACTAGATGTCCTCATTCAGTACAGTGTTTAATTGTGCAAAATACATGGGGGCAAGAGCGCGCATTTGGAACAGACCTTCGTTTGTTCCAGAATGCCTGAGAAGAAGTAGGATTGCCCGGTAGATTTAAGAATTGTTTTGTACGTTTAGAACATCCTAAATTTTGATTCTGCACTTAGTTTGACCAGTTTAGTCGACATTTAATATGTAATTTTGAAGTTTTGATGCGCAACTGTTCGGGACCAGAAGTAATTTTGGATGCATTTCAGATGGAACTCGTAGCATATGCTAATACAAAGACACACGACTTGAAACCAAACGATGTATTGGGTAAGTATGACTCCTTCCACTACATTCTGTTCGAAGACCATCATAGGTAAGGGAATATTTATGTTGTAATTTTGTATTTCTGTTGACTCCAACATAGCGGAGAAATATTGCTTACATCTGAGCGCCGTCTCAGATTATAACATAGTGAACTAATTCTGTAACGTTAGAAATAAATGTGGCACAGCGGTTGCATTAAGAAGCAGTGTATCTTTCTAACTATATGTAGAACATGTATATTTAGTCAAAGTTTATGATGTTTATTTCTGTTATCTGGCGGTGTGTTAGAGGAATTCTAAATTCCTATATGTTTTGTAGCCAAAACCAAATTAGCACTCTCTCTATATCATTAATGAGTTGTAAATTCATTAATTATGCATGAAATAGATCGAGACCAGTCTTAAAAGTCAGGTAACAGCGTTTAATTCAAGTGAGTACTGACTTAAAATACAAAAAAACATTACATTTTAAGGAGAGAACATAAAATGACGTCATCAGGTTGTGAGTTCAAACTCCCGAGCTGACAAGGTACAAATATGTCGTTCTGCCCCTGAACAGGCAGTTAACCCACTGTTCCCAGGCCGTCATTGAAAATAAGAATTTGTTCTTAACTGACTTGCCTGGTTAAATAAAGGTAAAATTAATTAAATTAATTATCAGTTTCTCACCCTCTCTCCGATCCACACAATTAGCGCAGTGTCTTCAGATCTGGAGACTGTCTTCTACTGCCCTCATAAAACAAACATTCCAATCTGTCTAAAAGATATACTTTTCTCCACTAATGGAACATCAAACAAACATTCTTATCTGTCTGAGAAGATATATGCCATCCCTCTCTCTTAAACCCGCAAGGTACAGACAATTAATGTGTTTTACCTACATTTTCGGTCCTAGTTTAACCAAGAACCCATACATTTCATACCATAACATAATAGTATTTAAATAAATGGTTCTAATTTAAATGTATACATTAATTAATTAATCATTTCGACCATAATTTCCTCCAACACGGTGCTATCTATAATTTCTCCGGACATTTTTGTGCATTTTCTGAACATGGTGTCAATGTAAACAGAGATTTATGGATATAAATTGCATATTATTGAAAAAAACATAAATGTACTGTGTAACATGTCCTATTACTGTCATCTGATGAAGATTTTCAAAAGGTTAGTGAATTATTTTTCTTTTAATCCTGATTTTATAATTTTATATTTTCTGGGACAAAATGGCTGCCTCTTGTCTTTGTTTCGGTGGTGGTCTAATATAAATATGTGCTGTGGTCTGTGGTTTCAGCTAAACGGGGGGGGGGGGGTCTGAGAGGGACGCTTCGCTTTAACTGGTTTTAAGAGTAGATACTGTACATGTCTCCAGTACACATCCCTCAGCGGTTTACCAAACCTAAAGTGGTGGGGTAGCTGTGTTGTTTGAATGTTAGAGTTTCCCTTCAATTGGTTAATAGAGGACATCCAGTACAGTAGTGCTACTGTAGTGGATGTATTCATCTGTTTTTGTTGCTGGATCACCTATCATGTGGTCATACAGAATAGATCACTGTTGTGTAGAATAAATAATGTAATGGTACGAGTATAACTACTGTTACCTGAAGGAGGAAAGGACATACCACATACTATGGGGGAGTGACACTCTCGCAGCTTCAGTTGATGGAACCAAAATCACGCCTGACAGGGTCAATGAAATCTGAGACGCGCTGGAAAACCCGACTTTCACAGGTGATTCGCATGAAGCTCAGATTCATTGCTTAGGTTTAATGATGCTCTTCACCGAGCTCAGGAATGGGCAGTGCGAGTCTAAACAGGTGTTGTACCTTTCCCTCCTTCAGGGAACAGTAGTAGTAGTAGTAGTAGTAGTAGTAGTAGTAGTAGTAATAATATGTATTTTATGTAGCACTTTCCTTATTTACAAAACAAACAAAAGTAAATGTAGTACAACGGTCTTCAACAGAGACTGGCATATCCAGGTTACATACAGCTTCGGTGAGCTGTACATAGGCCAAGCCAACAACCCTCTCCTGAAAGGCAGTCAAGAGCCTTCACTCTCCATTCACAGAGCTCTCATCCGCCACTCTGTTCTCATTGTATAGTTATCAAGCTACATGTCCTTTTAGTCAGTCCCCAAGCCGACCCCATTGGATACTAAATGAAAACGGCCCATGGCAGACCACCCGGACCTGGGGGCAGCAGTCTGGGTAGTACGCACACGGTGTGCTGCCTAGTGACTTTCCCCTGTCCCAGCCGTAAGAAGTCTCCTTAGACAAACTTGTTCCTCCAACAATGTATCAATGCTACGGCATACGAGTCTTCAAGTTAACAACGTCAATTTGGAATAGAGGAAGAGGAGTTGGGATGCCTGGCTTTCCCCACCTACGTCCCTACATACATCTGTTCCCTAGTTAAACATTCCTGTGGATAGTACGACAACGGTCTTGAAAAATTGTACAAGCAGAACACAGAAGGCTACTTTACCTAATTCAGGCATTGTTCAAATGAGGGAAAATGTAGGAGTGCAAACAGACTGTTGAAGGTGATGGTGGTGTGAAATTAAATATATTTTGTATTGCTTTAAACAGCCTTTGGCTGAGCTTGTTAACTAAAGGGAGTGTAACTTCTTATGGCTGCAGGGGCAGTATTGAGTAGCTTGGATGAAAGGTGCACAGAGGTGCCCAGAGTAAACGGCCTGCTCCTCAGTCTCAGTTGCTAATATATGCATATTATTCGTAGTATTGTATAGAAAACACTCGGAAGTTTCTAAAACAGTTTGAATGATGACTGTGCGTATAACAGAACTCATATGGCAGGCGGCAACCTGAGAAGAAATCCAAACAGGAAGTGAGAAATCTGAGGTTGGTCGAGTTTCAACCCAGGCCCTATTGAATTCACAGTGGGATATGGATGAAGTTGCACTTCCTAGGGCTTCCACTAGATGTCACCCGTCTTTAGAAACATACATGTATTGTGTAACATGAAGTCCTACGAGTGTCATCTGATGAAGATCATCAAAGGTTAGTGATTAATTTTATCTCTATTTGTTCTTTGTGTGATTCCTCTCTTTGGCTGGAAATATAGCTGAGTTTTTCTTTGGCTTGGTGGTGACCTAACATAATAATTTATGGTGCTTTCGCTGTAAAGCCTATTTGAAATCTGACACTGTCGTGGGATTAACAACAAGATTACCTTTATAACGGTATAAGATACATGTATGTTTGAGGAATTTTAATTATGAGATTTCTGTTGTTTTGAATTTGGCGCCCTGCACTTTCACTGGCTGTTGTCATATCATCCCGTTAACGGTATTGCAGCCCTAAGAAGTTTTTAAGTGACTGTGCAGTTACTCAATGTACTGTAATTGAATGACGAGAAAAGCTATTTGAAGGCAGTGCTCTGCTCAATCACAAAGCTAGACCTAGCTCACCGGTACAGCCTGAACTCACCTTTCAAACCATCTCTCCTAACCTAATAATCTTACTTCTGTCGGCCTTATCTTCTCTTTTTCTCTCTCGTAATTTAGTTACCTCAGCAAACCAATGTTTTTTCTATTTCTGAAGTATGTAGATTGGTAACAAAGGTGTATATTTGATATTTCTTGATGACAAGCCGGCCTGTATAACTGTTGTAAGGTATTAAACCTATGCTATTATTCACTTTTATTAACTCTTCTCCTCAGATCCAGTAAAATTCTACTTGAAGTAAAAGTTTTAAAGTATTTGGTTTAAAATACACTTAAGTACCAATAGCATAAATCATTTAAAATCCATTATATTAAGCAAACTAGATGGCACCATTCTTGTTTTTAAAATGTTATTTATGGGAAGCCAGGGGCACACTCCAACACTCAGACATAATTTACAAACAAAGCATGTTGGGTTAATGAGTCTGCCAAATCAGAGGCAGTAGGGATGACCAGGGATGTTCGGTTGATAAGTGCGCGCATTGGACTATTTTCCTGTCCTGCTAAGCATTCAAAATGTAATGAGAACTTTTGGGTGTCAAAGAACACGTATGGATATTTAAGTTTTAGGACCCCTTAAGGTATCCCAAAATTATTTGATGAAACATTGAATTTGGGCTTACTGCTATTAGCCCGTAGAAACAGATTGAATAACAGCGTCATATATGGATAAACCATTACAAAAACAATCTAAAGGAAGTTTGTTCTAAAGTGCCTGTTCTATATCTGAAATATCAGGAAACTATTATTACTGTATTACTATTAACATGTATTTATGCCCTTATTTTAGGCACTAAACTATCGCAGAGTGTTCAAAACATTAAGAACACCTGCTTTTCCATGACAGACAGACTGACCAGGTGAATGCTACTATATGATCCTTTATTGATGTCACTTGTTAAATCCATTTCAATAGCTGTCGATAAAGGGGAGGAGACCGGTTAAAGATGGATTTTTAAGCCTTGAGACAATTGAGACATGAATTATGTATGTGTACCATTCAGAGAGTAAATGGGCAAGACTAAATATTTATGTGCCTAATATTTATGTGGTAGTAGGTGAAAGGTGCACCGGTTCGTGTCAAGAACTTCAAGGCTGCTGCGTTTCATGGTCAACAGTTTATCAAGAATGGTTCACCACCCAAAGGACATTCAGCCCACTTGACAACTGTGGGAAGCATTGGAGTCAACATTGGCCAGCATCCCTGTGGAACACTTTAAACACTTTGTAGAACCCATGCACTGGCTAATTGAGTCTGTTCTGAGGGAAAAAGGGGGTTTCAACTACATATTAAGAAGGTGTTCCTAATGTTTTGTATACTTAGTGTATACCACCATACATGTATTTAACTGGTACCCAGATAAATTCAGACTAGCCTTGCAAGGCTCGTGGGTGACCTAGAGCACATAACTGACATGTATGTGCTTGTGAGAGACTCACCTTTCCATTTTAGTGTTTAGCCCAAACTGGTCAGATGCTACAGACAAAAATTGGCAAATCGGCTGTACCAACTTCAGATGAGTCCTGTGACGCTCGTGAGAGTTTTAAAGAAATCTTAAAGAGATCTTATCGTTCCATAAAAGGGTCATAATAGTTTGAAGACCAAACCGTTCGCACACTACAAACATTTTCCACGGGAAGACACAGCAGATGCAGAAGGATGACATCTGCGGACGTGTGTATTGAGACACATTGCCTGCATAGAAACAGATCTCTAGCTTAAACTGACAGATTTCATCAATGTTGATTTTTGTATTATGCTAATTTGATATTCCCCGGAGCGTGGACATCGACTCTAAGGGGTAAGTGAGAGGGGACTAGTCTGATGCAGGTCTTAGTTGATGCGAAAAGTTGTTAGCATGGTACGTTCTTTTAATTACCAACTTCAGCACTTCCTTTACCAGCACTTCCTTTACCACCACTTTAGGCCAGGGATTGCCATTTGATTTTGGGGGGTAGCGGTGATACTACCCCGACCCCGCACTAAATTGTCTGCAACTGACTATCACTGTCCGGTAGGTATTCTTGTTCGGTTCAATGAATCACTCGAAACTGACATACATTATATTAAACGGCCAAAATATATATTATTTTGTATTCATAGATGTTCCATACACACAGAGTGATTTGATTTCTGTATCACACTCACTTTGGCTTTCAATCTGAGTTGAATATTAGTTGACGTCTGGGATACTGCTCCTCCGCCTGCTTATTTTGTCGTCAGTGTTTAGTTGTTGCTGCCGTGACAGGGACATCTCTTGTTTTGGCCCCAGGTCTGCCAACTGCACTCTACAATTTGGATAGGAGAAAAATAGAGGTAGAGTTGTCATAACAGACGCTATTCTGCATGCATGCTTACATGGTGTACACATACATGTATCAGCAACACAATACTGCATTTTCATGCATCTTTTAAGCGTAATGATTGCAAATGCATAAACAAAAGAGACTGTAGTCTGACCTTGACAGTCCCTGGTGAAAAGGTCACAAGAGCAAAGGGAGGCTATTGGACCACTGACATTGACATCCGGGATGATGCTGCTGCTCCTGTCGTTGCTGTAGTGACAGGAACATATTTTTGTTTGTCACCAACTGCACTCTACAATGTGGATATGATAAATAGAAAGAGAGTCCTAGCATCACAGCTGTCCTTCTCCATGCATGCTGCCATGGTTTAAACATACATTACCAGACCTACAACATAACCATGTGTATTTAAGAATAGTTTTTGGACGAATGACTGCAAATACATATACACAATAAACTGCAGTCTGATCTTAATGACCATAAAAAGTTGTTGTAGTGATCAATCACTTAATAGCGATCAATTTGTTTTGTACATAACTGATCCCTATTGTCGGAGTGCAGTTGTACTATTCTAAGGCCATAAACACTTAATAAAATATCGCTTGCTGATAAACCACCCTGGCATGTGATATTAAATCATGAAACTAGCTATGACACAACTAAGATACATTGTCTTTGGTCGCTGATATTGGGAAATGTAGACTTTGGAAAGTAAAATACCCGAGCTCTGAAGCAAGCTTCCAGAAAATTGGAACGGAAATGGCGCCACACCAAACTGGAAGTCTTCTGACTAGCTTGGAAAGACAGTACCGTGCAGTACCGAAGAGCCCTTACTGCTGCTCGATCATCCTATTTTTCTAACTTAATTGAGGAAAATAAGAACAATCCGAAATTCCTTTTTGATACTGTCGCAAACTAAAAAGCAGCATTCCCCAAGAGAGGATGACTTTCACTTTAGCAGTGATAAATTCATGAACTTCTTTGAGGAAAAGATTATGATTATTAGAAAGCAAATTACGGACTCCTCTTTAAATCTGCAAAGCTCAGTTGTCCTGAGTCTGCACAACTCTGCCAGGACCTAGGATCAAGAGAGACACTCAAGTTGTCATGCAGGTGAAAGAGGACCCAAAAGCGACTTGGCGAAAACAGAGTCTTTAATCCAGTAAAGTAAATACAAACAAAAAACACAACTTTCACTCGAAATGACGAGGACAAACTGGAGACTCGATCTTGAACAGCAGGTGAACAGCAGGTTGCCTCGGGAAGGCACTTGAACCAGACAGACTCAGACACCTGCTCACCACGCAGCATCTGAGGAAAACACAACACGACAGGGCGATACACAAACACAGCACGGTGAATTCTAGACATGGAACCGACAGGACAGGAACGGAACACAAAGGAAGAAATAGGGACTCTAATCAGGGGAAAGGATCGGGAACAGGTGTGGGAAGACTAAATGATTGATTAGGGGAATAGGAACAGCTGGGAGCAGGAACGGAACGATAGAGAGAAGAGAGAGCGAGAGAGTGAGAGAGGGAGGGGGAGAGAGAGGGATAGAAAGAGGGAAAGAACCTAATAAGACCAGCAGAGGGAAACGAATAGAATGGGAAGCACAGGGACAAGACAAGATAATAAATGACAAAACATGACAGTACCCCCCACTCACCGAGCGCCTCCTGGCGCACTCGAGGAGGAATCCTGGCGGCAACGGAGGAAATCATCAATGAGTGAACGGTCCAGCACGTCCCGAGACGGAACCCAACTCCTCTCCTCAGGACCGTAACCCTCCCAATCCACTAAGTATTGGTGACCCGGTCCCCGAGAACGCATGTCCATGATCTTATGTACCTTGTAAATAGGTGCGCTCTCGACAAGGACGGGAGGGGGGAGGGAAGACGAACGGGGGTGCGAAGAAAGGGCTTGACACAGGAGACATGGAAGACAGGATGGACGCGACGAAGATGTCGCGGAAGAAGCAGTCGCACAGCGACAGGATTGACGACCTGGGAGACACGGAACGGACCAATGAACCGCGGAGTCAACTTACGAGAAGCTGTCGTAAGAGGAAGGTTGCGAGTGGAAAGCCACACTCTCTGGCCGCAACAATACCTTGGACTCTTAATCCTGCGTTTATTGGCGGCTCTCACAGTCTGTGCCCTGTAACGGCAAAGTGCAGACCTCACCCTCCTCCAGGTGCGCTCACAACGTTGGACAAACGCTTGAGCGGAGGGAACGCTGGACTCGGCAAGCTGGGATGAGAACAGAGGAGGCTGGTAACCCAGACTACTCTGAAACGGAGATAACCCGGTAGCAGACGAAGGAAGCGACCAGAGCGTATTCTGCCCAGGGGAGCTGTTCTGCCCAAGACGCAGGGTTTCTGAAAGAAAGGCTGCGTAGTATGCGACCAATCGTCTGATTGGCCCTCTCTGCTTGACCGTTAGACTGGGGATGAAACCCGGAAGAGAGACTGACGGACGCACCAATCAAACGACAGAACTCCCTCCAAAACTGTGACGTGAATTGCGGGCCTCTGTCTGAAACGGCGTCTAACGGGAGGCCATGAATTCTGAATACATTCTCGATAATGATTTGTGCCGTCTCCTTAGCGGAAGGAAGTTTAGCGAGGGGAATGAAATGTGCCGCCTTAGAGAACCTATCGACAACCGTAAGAATCACAGTCTTCCCCGCAGACAAAGGCAGACCGGTAATGAAGTCTAGGGCGATGTGAGACCATGGTCGAGAAGGAATGGGGAGCGGTCTGAGACGGCCGGCAGGAGGAGAGTTACCCGACTTAGTCTGCGCGCAGTCCGAACAAGCAGCCACGAAACGGCGCGTGTCACGCTCCTGAGTCGGCCACCAAAAGCGCTGGCGAATAGACACAAGAGTGCCTCGAACACCGGGATGACCAGCTAACTTGGCAGAGTGAGCCCACTGAAGAACAGCCAGACGAGTGGAAACAGGAACGAAAAGGAGGTTACTAGGACAAGCGCGCGGCGACGCAGTGTGCGTGAGTGCTTGCTTAACCTGTCTTTCAATTCCCCAGACTGTTAACCCGACAACACGCCCATAAGGAAGAATCCCCTCGGGATCAGTAGAAGCCACAGAAGAACTAAACAGACGGGATAAGGCATCAGGCTTGGTGTTCTTGCTACCCGGACGGTAAGAAATCACAAACTCGAAACGAGCGAAAAACAACGCCCAACGAGCTTGACGGGCATTAAGTCGTTTGGCAGAACGGATGTACTCAAGGTTCTTATGGTCTGTCCAAACGACAAAAGGAACGGTCGCCCCCTCCAACCACTGTCGCCATTCGCCTAGGGCTAAGCGGATGGCGAGCAGTTCACGGTTACCCACATCATAGTTGCGCTCAGATGGCGACAGGCGATGAGAAAAATAAGCGCAAGGATGAACCTTATCGTCAGACTGGAAGCGCTGGGATAGAATGGCTCCCACGCCTACCTCTGAAGCGTCAACCTCGACAATGAATTGTCTAGTGACGTCAGGAGTAACGAGGATAGGAGCGGACGTAAACGTTCTTTTAGAAGATCAAAAGCTCCCTGGGCGGAACCGGACCACTTAAAACACGTCTTGACAGAAGTAAGAGCTGTGAGAGGGGCAGCAACTTGACCGAAATTACGAATGAAACGCCGATAGAAATTAGCGAAACCTAAAAAGCGCTGCAACTCGACACGTGACCTTGGAACGGGCCAATCACTGACAGCTTGGACCTTAGCGGAATCCATCTGAATGCCTTCAGCGGAAACAACGGAACCGAGAAAAGTAACGGAGGAGACATGAAAAGAGCACTTCTCAGACTTTACGTAGAGACAATTCTCTAAAAGGCGCTGTAGAACACGTCGAACGTGCTGAACATGAATCTCGAGTGACGGAGAAAAAATCAGGATATCGTCAAGATAGACAAAAACAAAGATGTTCAGCATGTCTCTCAGAACATCATTAACTAATGCCTGAAAAACAGCTGGCGCATTGGCGAGACCAAACGGCAGAACCCGGTACTCAAAATGCCCTAACGGAGTGTTAAACGCCGTTTTCCACTCGTCCCCCTCTCTGATGCGCACGAGATGGTAAGCGTTACGAAGGTCCAACTTAGTAAAGCACCTGGCTCCCTGCAGAATCTCGAAGGCTGATGACATAAGGGGAGCGGATAACGATTCTTAACCGTTATGTCATTCAGCCCTCGATAATCCACGCAGGGGCGCAGAGTACCGTCCTTCTTCTTAACAAAAAGAACCCCGCCCCGGCCGGAGAGGAAGAAGGCACTATGGTACCGGCGTCAAGAGACACAGACAAATAATCCTCGAGAGCCTTACGTTCGGGAGCCGACAGAGAGTATAGTCTACCCCGAGGAGGAGTGGTCCCCGGAAGGAGATCAATACTACAATCATACGACCGGTGAGGAGGAAGGGAGTTGGCTCGGGACCGACTGAAGACCGTGCGCAGATCATGATATTCCTCCGGCACTCCTGTCAAATCGCCAGGTTCCTCCTGAGAAGTAGGGACAGAAGAAACGGGAGGGATGGCAGACATTAAACACTTCACATGACAAGAAACGTTCCAGGATAGGATAGAATTACTAGACCAATTAATAGAAGGATTATGACATACTAGCCAGGGATGACCCAAAACAACAGGTGTAAACGGTGAACGAAAAATCAAAAAAGAAATAGTCTCACTGTGGTTACCAGATACTGTGAGGGTTAAAGGTAGTGTCTCAAATCTGATACTGGGAAGATGACTACCATCTAAGGCGAACATGGGCGTAGGCTTCTCTAACTCTCTGAAAGGAATGTCATGTTTCCGAACCCATGCTTCGTCCATGAAACAACCCTCAGCCCCAGAGTCTATCAAGGCACTACATGTAGCACCCGAACCGGTCCAGCGTAGATGGACCGACAAAGTAGTACAGGATTTTGATGGAGAGACTTGAGTAGTTGCGCTCACCTGTAGCCCTCCGCTTACAGATGAGCTCTGGCTTTTACTGGACATGAATTAACAAAATGTCCAGCAACTCCGCAATAGAGGCACAGGCGGTTGGTGATCCTCCGTTCCCTCTCCTTAGTCGAGATGCGAATCCCTCCCAGCTGCATGGGCTCAGACTCTGAGCCAGAGGAGGGAGATGGTTGCGATGCGGAGCAGGGAAACACCGTTGATGCGAGCTCTCTTCCACGAGCCCGGTGACGAAGATCTACCCGTCGTTCTATGCGGATGGCGAGAGCAATCAAAGAGTCCACATCTGAAGGAACCTCCCGGGAGAGAATCTCATCCTTAACCACTGCGTGGAGTCCCTCCAGAAAACGAGCGAGCAGCGCCGGCTCGTTCCACTCACTAGAGGCAGCAAGAGTGCGAAACTCAATAGAATAATCCGTTATGGACCGTTCACCTTGGCATAAGGAAGCCAGGGCCCTAGAAGCCTCCCTACCAAAAACTGAACGGTCAAAAACCCGAATCATCTCCTCTTTAAAGTTCTGGAACTTGTTAGAGCAATCAGCCCTTGCCTCCCAGATAGCTGTGCCCCATTCTCGAGCCCGGCCAGTAAGGAGTGAAATGACGTAAGCAACCCGAGCTCTCTCTCTAGAGTATGTGTTGGGTTGGAGAGAGAACACAATCTCACACTGCGTGAGAAAGGAGCGGCACTCAGTGGGCTGCCCGGAGTAGCAAGGTGGGTTATTAACCCTAGGTTCTGGAGGCTCGGCAGGCCAGGAAGTAACAGGTGGCACGAGACGTAGACTCTGGAACTGTCCAGAGAGGTCGGAAACCTGAGCGGCCAGGTTCTCCACGGCATGGCGAGCAGCAGACAATTCCTGCTCGTGTCTGCCGAGCATGGCTCCTTGGATCTCGACGGCAGTGTAACGAGCGTCTGAAGTCGCTGGGTCCATTCCTTGGTCGGTTCCTTCTGTCATGCAGGTGAAAGAGGACCCAAAAGCGACTTGGCGAAAACAGAGTCTTTAATCCAGTAAAGTAAATACAAACAAAAAACACAACTTTCACTCGAAATGACGAGGACAAACTGGAGACTCGATCTTGAACAGCAGGTGAACAGCAGGTTGCCTCGGGAAGGCACTTGAACCAGACAGACTCAGACACCTGCTCACCACGCAGCATCTGAGGAAAACACGACACGACAGGGCGATACACAAACACAGCACGGTGAATTCTAGACATGGAACCGACAGGACAGGAACGGAACACAAAGGAAGAAATAGGGACTCTAATCAGGGGAAAGGATCGGGAACAGGTGTGGGAAGACTAAATGATTGATTAGGGGAATAGGAACAGCTGGGAGCAGGAACGGAACGATAGAGAGAAGAGAGAGCGAGAGAGTGAGAGAGGGAGGGGGAGAGAGAGGGATAGAAAGAGGGAAAGAACCTAATAAGACCAGCAGAGGGAAACGAATAGAATGGGAAGCACAGGGACAAGACAAGATAATAAATGACAAAACATGACACAAGTGTTTTAGTACTATATCTCTTGACACTGATGAAAATAATCATGGCCTCTAAACCTTCAAGCTGCATACTGGACCCTATTCCAACTAAACTACTCAAAGAGCTGCTTCTTGTGCTTGGCCCTCCTATGTTGAACATAATAAACGGCTCTCTATCCACCGGATGTGTACCAAACTCACTAAAAGTGGCAGTAATAAAGCCTTTCTTGAAAAAGCCAAACCTTGACCCAGAAAATATAAAAAACTATCGGCCTATATCGAATCTTCCATTCCTCTCAAAATTTTTAGAGAAGGCTGTTGCGCAGCAAATCACTGCCTTCCTGAAGACAAACAATGTATACGAAATGCTTCAGTCTGGTTTTAGACCCCATCATAGCACTGAGACGGCACTTGTGAAGGTGGTAAATTACATTTTAATGGCATCGGACCGAGGCTCTGCATCTGTCCTCGTGCTCCTAGACCTTAGTGCCGCTTTTGATACCACTGATCACCACATTATCTTGGAGAGATTGGAAACCCAAATTGGTCTACATGGACAAGTTCTGGCCTGGTTTAGATCTTATCTGTCGGAAAGATATCAGTTTGTCTCTGTGAATGGTTTGTCATCTGACAAATCAACTGTAAATTTCAGTGTTCCTCAAGGTTCCGTTTTAGGACCACTATTGTTTTCACTATATATTTTACCTCTTGGGGATGTTATTCAAAAACATAATGTTAACTTTCACTGCTATGCGGATGACACACAGCTGTATATTTCAATGAAACATGGTGAAGCCCCAAAATTGCCCTTGCTAGAAGCATGTGTTTCAGACATGAGGAAGTGGATGGCTGCAAACTTTCTACTTTTAAACTCGGACAAAACAGAGATGCTTGTTCTAGGTCCCAAGAAACAAAGAGATCTTCTGTTGAATCTGACAATTAATCTTAATGGTTGTACAGTCATCTCAAATAAAACTGTGAAGGACCTCGGCGTTACTCTGGACCCTGATCTCTCTTTTGAAGAACATATCAAGACCATTTCAAGGACAGCTTTTTTCCATCTACGTAACATTGCAAAAATCAGAAACTTTCTGTGCAAAAATGATGCAGAAAAATGAATCCATGCTTTTGTCACTTCTATGCTCTACTTTCCGGCTACCCGGATAAAGCACTAAATAAACTTCAGTTAGTGCTAAATATGGCTGCTAGAATCCTGACTAGAACCAAAAAAATTGATCATATTACTCCAGTGCTAGCCTCTCTACACTGGCTTCCTGTCAAAGCAAGGGCTGATTTCAAGGTTTTTACTGCTAACCTACAAAGCATTACATAGGCTTGCTCCTACCTATCTCTCTGATTTGGTCCTGCCGTAAAATACCTATACGTACGCTAAGGTCACAAGACGCAGGCCTCCTAATTGTCCCCAGAATTTCTAAGCAAACAGCTGGAGGCAGGGCTTTCTCCTATAGAGCTCCATTTTTATGGAACGGTCTGCCTTCCCATGTCAGAGACGCAAACTCGGTCTCAACCTTTAAGTCTTTACTGAAGACTCATCTCTTCAGCGGGTCATATGATTGAGTGTAGTCTGGCCCAGGAGCGGGAAGGTGAACGGAAAGGCTCTGGAGCAACGAACCGCCCTTGCTGCCTCTGCCTGGCCAGTTCCCCTCTTTCCACTGGGATTCTCTGCCTCTAACCCTATTACAGGGGCTGAGTCACTGGCTTACTGGGGCTCTCTCATGCCGTCCCCGGAAGGGGTGCGTCACCTGAGTGGGTTGATTCAATGATGTGGTCATCCTGTCTGGGTTGGCGCCCCCCCCCCCCCTTGGGTTGTGCCGTGGCGGAGATCTTTGTGGGCTATACTCAGCCTTGTCTCAGGATGGTAAGTTGGTGGTTGAAGATATCCCTCTAGTGGTGTGGGGGCTGTGCTTTGGCAAAGTGGGTGGGGTTATATCCTTCCTGTTTGGCCCTGTCCGGGGGTGTCCTCGGATGGGGCCACAGTGTTTCCTGACCCCTCCTGTCCCAGCCTCCAGTATTTATGCTGCAGTAGTTTATGTGTCAGGGGGCTAGGGTCAGTTTGTTATATCTGGAGTACTTCTCCTGTCCTATTCGGTGTCCTGTGTGAACCTAAGTGTGCGTTCTCTAATTCTCTCCTTCTCTCTTTCTTTCTCTCTCTCTCTCGGAGGACCTGAGCCCTAGGACCATGCCCCAGGACTACTACCTGACATGATGACTCCTTGCTGTCCCCAGTCCACCTGGCCGTGCTGCTGCTCCAGTTTCAACTGTTCTGCCTTATTATTGTTCGACCATGCTGGTCATTTATGAACATTTGAACATCTTGGCCATGTTCTGTTATAATCTCCACCCAGCACAGCCAGAAGAGGACTGGCCACCCCACATATGCTCTCTCTAATTCTCTCTTTCTTTCTTTCTTTCTCTCTCTCGGAGGACCTGAGCCCTAGGACCGTGCCCCAGGACTACCTGACATGATGACTCCTTGCTGTCCCCAGTCCACCTGACTGTGCTGCTGCTCCAGTTTAAACTGTTCTGCCTTATTATTATTATTCGACCATGCTGGTCATTTATGAACATTTAAAAATCTTGGCCATGTTCTGTTATAATCTCCACCCGGCACAGCCAGAAGTTGACTGGCCACCCCACATAGCCTGGTTCCTCTCTAGGTTTCTTCCTAGGTTTTGGCCTTTCTAGGGAGTTTTTCCTAGCCACCGTGCTTCTACACCTGCATTGCTTGCTGTTTGGGGTTTTAGGCTGGGTTTCTGTACAGCACTTTGAGATATCAGCTGATGTACGAAGGGCTATATAAGTAAATTTGATTTGATTTGATTTAAAAGGTAACAAAATATATATATTTAGCTAGCTACCTAACCAGCTACCTAACTTACTTAGATAGCTAGCTAGGCAGCTAGTTATCTTAAATTGATCTAGTAAGGTTATAGGCTACATAGGAGTGATCAATGATTTATGCACACACACACACACACACACACACACACACACACACACACACACACACACACACACACACACACACACACACACACACACGCACACGCACACGCACACGCACACACACACACACACACACACACACACACACACACACACACACACACACACACACACATCACTGGTAGTGATTAGCTATTAAAATATCCAGTTACACGGAACCCAAACCAGCTGCGCGCGTGCACCATTGTGCACAAATTTATTTTCCCCCCCACAACAAACGTGATCACGACACGCAGGTTAAAATATCAAAACAAACTGAACCAATTATATTAATTTGGGGACAGGTCGAAAAGCATTAAACATGATTTGTCCTATTTAGCTAGCTTGCTGTTGCTAGCTAATTTGTCCTGGGATATATTTTAACTGAAATGCACAAGGTCCTCTACTCCGACAATTAATCCACACATAAATTGGCCAACCGAATCGTTTCTAGTCATCTCTCCTCTTTCCAGGCCTTTTCTTCTCTTGACTTTATAATGCGATTGGCAAGTTACATAAATTAGGTGCATTACCGCCACTGACCTTTCAGTCACCCACGTGGGTATAACCAATGAGGAAATGGGAGAGGCAGGATTTGCAGCGCGATCTGTGTCAGAAATAGAACTGATTTCTATTTTAGCCCTTGGCAACGCAGACGCTCCTTGGCGCGCTCAAGCAATGTGGGTGCAATAATTGAAAAACATAGATTTCTACATTTGTTTGCAACGCGAGCGGTGTAGTCAGCCTGTAACAGTACTGGAGATGGTGACATGGGTGTTGCTGTTGGTTGGACCTTTTCGGGCTATGACAATACGTCATGACAGCTGGCACTGGCTAACGTTAGCACAAAGAGTAGCTATCTGCATTTGCATTAAAGGTCTGGCATCATTATGTTTCTTGGGGTATGGATTTGCACGAGCACAACTCCCGCTTGCATTTTAAGCCCCACCTCCCCAATCTTCTGATTTATTGGGAGAGATGTCTGTCTGAAGAGGATCCAACCAGTAAGTTATTGCAAAGACATCTTCAAGACGCTAGTCACTACTTTTGTCAAGACTAAGCCGCAAGTACAGTGACCTCCAAGCTATAAAACCTCAAAGTGTGGGGTGATGCCCAACTCCCCTCAGTATAAATATAGTGACATAATAATAGCAATAATGTTTGGAGGTAACCCTCTAGCCAACAGGAAGCCACAAGAATCAACAACAAACCCTCCAGGTGCACCCTCTCCACTTGGGCTGAACCAGCTCCACAGGGTGAAATGTGTAAAGGAGGGTCGGAGGCCAGGGTGTCTGTTCCCAATGAAGCGCTTGGGTCTCTCATTAAGCGAAACAGACAAAGTGCGCTTCCTCCCGATGCGTAAAGATCTACATCGGCCCTGCCAAAGATTTCCCATATCTGGGAGACCACCCAGGGGTGTCGTGACGTTGCATTGATTAATGTGACAACTGAGTAACGGCTAACGACTGAGTAACGGTTTATAATTACGTGATTAAATGAATCAGGAATTATTAACTCATTAACCTGAGGCACCATGGGAAGCTTTGTGTTTATTGAGTTTCTATTGCCCAAACTAACTCAAAGAATATCAGCATATCGATTTTACAACAGTCGCTAATTAATCAATTTCCTCTACAGTCTCATTCTGAACGTCGCATAATCCTAGAATCCCGAGTCCCACCAATGAGTCCGTACCACACCAATTGAGTTTATTATTTATTTACTAACAAGCTAAAATGATAATATAAGATACACATACAAAAAAACACAGTCTCGGCTATTGATTCGAACTTAGTACAACGAAACAGCTACCTAGCGGGCAAACACAATATGACACTTGTTACACAAAATGGAGATTTAAAAGAGAGAGAGTGAAAACCACACTTGGGTACATTTGTAAACTAGACCTAGTTTATCCCTAACCTTGCCCCGGACTGACGATTTTATGGGTCAGAATATAATGATGTAATTATGTGTTGAATTTCTCTGACGGGGTGTCTCTTCGTGGACAAGTTTCGGCTTCTCTGATGACGAACTTCTCTGGTTACAGGGTGTAACTCTCTGGTTGTCCTCACAATGTCAGTGTCCTTTCTCTTTCTCTTGTTTTGAAAGGGGTGTCCTTGTTTTGAAAGGGGTCTTTTGACGACAGCCAGCCCTGTAGCTCAGGGCTCACAGCGTAGGAATGAAATCAGTGTAGACACACGAATCAATTTAGACAACTAACTTCACATTTAATCTTTACAAAACATTCTCTTTGATCTGGACATTTTCCACACAATGTACAATATGCAAACCAGAATGGACCTGGGAGGTAAGGCAGTGGCTCTGTGTTCCGGCCCATCGTCCAGTTGTCCCGGCCAGTGGATCTAGGCAGTAACTTGGACAGACGTTAATAACGCACCACACTCAGGCAATACATTACATTACATCTTTACATATGGTTCTCAATCAGAGGCAACATCAGCTGCCTCTGATTGGGAACCATACCAGGCCAAACACAGAAATACAAAAATGTATAACAACACATAGAATGCCCACCCCAACTCACACCCTGACCAAACTACAATAGAGACATAAAAAAGGAACTAAGGTCAGGACGTGACAACAGGACCATGTATGTCACAACAAGAGTTGCTAGGTCAAAGCAGGTAGCCTGGTCTTGGGACCAGGAAAAAAAACTGGGATTCAGAAGGCTACATGCTTGTGTGGGAATAATTAACACAACTCAAATTTTAATGAGTATAATTCAAACTTTCTTCTTAATCTTGAGTTGATGAATGTGTATCTGAAGTGCATAGAACGTATCTGAAGTTAGAATTCAACCGAGACTGCCATTCATTGTAAAGGCATTAATCTTGTAATCCAATGCAAGAGTAATTCTGATTGAACATTTAGCTGGTGTAATGTGAATCATCAAGGTAATTCTCAGTGTCAGTATGAGTTAGAATGCATATAGATCACATACTGTATTTAGAGAGAAAATAATTGCTCCCGTGTTGTTTTCTGCACACCTATCTATTTGAAGCATCATTTGTATTAAAACAATTCATTGTTGTCAATGTAAAATGAATGACTCACGTGAATGAATTTACAACTGGATGTACCAAACTACCACCATGAAAGTTGTGAAGGAGAAAATTACAGGCTCTGTAGTAAGGATAACGCGTATACTGTGGGGATGCCCCCCACTCTCCAAGAACTCAATATCATCATGCTCTCTCAATGCCAGAAAATCCCAATGCAATCAGTTGACTCACAACACATAGAATAATTTGAATCGCATTGAAATGTGTCACTCAGTGTACTGTTTTAAAACACCTCATTCATAAACGAAAGGCCTTAATTTTCCATACAAACTGATTTTGATATACCATGTGGATATGGCGGCCTGACAACAACAACAACAAAAGATTAGTGGAAGAAAGCGAAACAGGACCCCAGTAGTTTAATCATGGACAGATAATGGAGGTGGATAGGAGACATACAATAGCTCCTAAATGCAAAAGAGCTTGCCTATGTATTGTACGATGACATGTGAAACATGAGTCAGATAGAGAGGCATGGGGAAAGTCATGTGCTCTTAAGATGGCCAAGAGGTCTTAAGACAAGTTAAGTTTGGTTCTTCATACATTGTATGGCAGTCACGTTTAATAGTTTCTTAAGCTACCATGTCTCTTTAGCGCTGGGAACAAGATCAAATGCCTAGCAGAGAGAACAGAGAAAGCAGAGAAGACACTTTTTCTCAAGGGAAGAAAATTAGTTGAGGGAGATGTAAAATTAGTCTACAGCTAACCAGAACGGCTAGAATCATGCTCTCTGATGGGAAATCTCAATACAATCTGGTACTTCATGACTTGGAGTGCACTGAATTATTTTGATTTATTTAATTACATTGTACTTTGAGCTCAGTTTGCTCTTTTTGAATACGTATTAAATAAGCTCTGGGCTGCTTTTATTTAATTTCTCCCGAAAACAAAACTCTTTTTTTTTACAGAGATCGACTAAGAATAGTCAATAAACACATCAATAAATGCACTTTAGGTCACGTTGATTATACATGCAAAGCTGGGGAATTATTTTACTCACACTGTCATGTTTTGTCATTTATTATCTTGTCTTGTCCCTGTGCTTCCCATTCTATTCGTTTCCCTCTGCTGGTCTTATTAGGTTCTTTCCCTCTTTCTATCCCTCTCTCTCCCCCTCCCTCTCTCACTCTCTCGCTCTCTCTTCTCTCTATCGTTCCGTTCCTGCTCCCAGCTGTTCCTATTCCCCTAATCAATCATTTAGTCTTCCCACACCTGTTCCCGATCCTTTCCCCTGATTAGAGTCCCTATTTCTTCCTTTGTGTTCCGTTCCTGTCCTGTCGGTTCCTTGTCTAGAATTCACCGTGCTGTGTTTGTGTATCGCCCTGTCGTGTCGTGTTTTCCTCAGATGCTGCGTGGTGAGCAGGTGTCTGAGTCTGTCTGGTTCAAGTGCCTTCCCGAGGCAACCTGCTGTTCACCTGCTGTTCAAGATCGAGTCTCCAGTTTGTCCTCGTCATTTCGAGTGAAAGTTGTGTTTTTTGTTTGTATTTACTTTACTGGATTAAAGACTCTGTTTTCGCCAAGTCGCTTTTGGGTCCTCTTTCACCGGCATGACAGAAGGAACCGACCAAGGAATGGACCCAGCGACTTCAGACGCTCGTTACACTGCCGTCGAGATCCAAGGAGCCATGCTCGGCAGACACGAGCAGGAATTGTCTGCTGCTCGCCATGCCGTGGAGAACCTGGCCGCTCAGGTTTCCGACCTCTCTGGACAGTTCCAGAGTCTACGTCTCGTGCCACCTGTTACTTCCTGGCCTGCCGAGCCTCCAGAACCTAGGGTTAATAACCCACCTTGCTACTCCGGGCAGCCCACTGAGTGCCGCTCCTTTCTCACGCAGTGTGAGATTGTGTTCTCTCTCCAACCCAACACATACTCTAGAGAGAGAGCTCGGGTTGCTTACGTCATTTCACTCCTTACTGGCCGGGCTCGAGAATGGGGCACAGCTATCTGGGAGGCAAGGGCTGATTGCTCTAACAAGTTCCAGAACTTTAAAGAGGAGATGATTCGGGTTTTTGACCGTTCAGTTTTTGGTAGGGAGGCTTCTAGGGCCCTGGCTTCCTTATGCCAAGGTGAACGGTCCATAACGGATTATTCTATTGAGTTTCGCACTCTTGCTGCCTCTAGTGAGTGGAACGAGCCGGCGCTGCTCGCTCGTTTTCTGGAGGGACTCCACGCAGTGGTTAAGGATGAGATTCTCTCCCGGGAGGTTCCTTCAGATGTGGACTCTTTGATTGCTCTCGCCATCCGCATAGAACGACGGGTAGATCTTCGTCACCGGGCTCGTGGAAGAGAGCTCGCATCAACGGTGTTTCCCTGCTCCGCATCGCAACCATCTCCCTCCTCTGGCTCAGAGTCTGAGCCCATGCAGCTGGGAGGGATTCGCATCTCGACTAAGGAGAGGGAACGGAGGATCACCAACCGCCTGTGCCTCTATTGCGGAGTTGCTGGACATTTTGTTAATTCATGTCCAGTAAAAGCCAGAGCTCATCTGTAAGCGGAGGGCTACAGGTGAGCGCAACTACTCAAGTCTCTCCATCAAAATCCTGTACTACTTTGTCGGTCCATCTACGCTGGACCGGTTCGGGTGCTACATGTAGTGCCTTGATAGACTCTGGGGCTGAGGGTTGTTTCATGGACGAAGCATGGGTTCGGAAACATGACATTCCTTTCAGAGAGTTAGAGAAGCCTACGCCCATGTTCGCCTTAGATGGTAGTCATCTTCCCAGTATCAGATTTGAGACACTACCTTTAACCCTCACAGTATCTGGTAACCACAGTGAGACTATTTCTTTTTTGATTTTTCGTTCACCGTTTACACCTGTTGTTTTGGGTCATCCCTGGCTAGTATGTCATAATCCTTCTATTAATTGGTCTAGTAATTCTATCCTATCCTGGAACGTTTCTTGTCATGTGAAGTGTTTAATGTCTGCCATCCCTCCCGTTTCTTCTGTCCCTACTTCTCAGGAGGAACCTGGCGATTTGACAGGAGTGCCGGAGGAATATCATGATCTGCGCACGGTCTTCAGTCGGTCCCGAGCCAACTCCCTTCCTCCTCACCGGTCGTATGATTGTAGTATTGATCTCCTTCCGGGGACCACTCCTCCTCGGGGTAGACTATACTCTCTGTCGGCTCCCGAACGTAAGGCTCTCGAGGATTATTTGTCTGTGTCTCTTGACGCCGGTACCATAGTGCCTTCTTCCTCTCCGGCCGGGGCGGGGTTCTTTTTTGTTATGAAGAAGGACGGTACTCTGCGCCCCTGCGTGGATTATCGAGGGCTGAATGACATAACGGTTAAGAATCGTTATCCGCTTCCCCTTATGTCATCAGCCTTCGAGATTCTGCAGGGAGCCAGGTGCTTTACTAAGTTGGACCTTCGTAACGCTTACCATCTCGTGCGCATCAGAGAGGGGGACGAGTGGAAAACGGCGTTTAACACTCCGTTAGGGCATTTTGAGTACCGGGTTCTGCCGTTTGGTCTCGCCAATGCGCCAGCTGTTTTTCAGGCATTAGTTAATGATGTTCTGAGAGACATGCTGAACATCTTTGTTTTTGTCTATCTTGACGATATCCTGATTTTTTCTCCGTCACTCGAGATTCATGTTCAGCACGTTCGACGTGTTCTACAGCGCCTTTTAGAGAATTGTCTCTACGTAAAGTCTGAGAAGTGCTCTTTTCATGTCTCCTCCGTTACTTTTCTCGGTTCCGTTATTTCCGCTGAAGGCATTCAGATGGATTCCGCTAAGGTCCAAGCTGTCAGTGATTGGCCCGTTCCAAGGTCACGTGTCGAGTTGCAGCGCTTTTTAGGTTTCGCTAATTTCTATCGGCGTTTCATTCGTAATTTCGGTCAAGTTGCTGCCCCTCTCACAGCTCTTACTTCTGTCAAGACGTGTTTTAAGTGGTCCGGTTCCGCCCAGGGAGCTTTTGATCTTCTAAAAGAACGTTTTACGTCCGCTCCTATCCTCGTTACTCCTGACGTCACTAGACAATTCATTGTCGAGGTTGACGCTTCAGAGGTAGGCGTGGGAGCCATTCTATCCCAGCGCTTCCAGTCTGACGATAAGGTTCATCCTTGCGCTTATTTTTCTCATCGCCTGTCGCCATCTGAGCGCAACTATGATGTGGGTAACCGTGAACTGCTCGCCATCCGCTTAGCCCTAGGCGAATGGCGACAGTGGTTGGAGGGGGCGACCGTTCCTTTTGTCGTTTGGACAGACCATAAGAACCTTGAGTACATCCGTTCTGCCAAACGACTTAATGCCCGTCAAGCTCGTTGGGCGTTGTTTTTCGCTCGTTTGAGTTTGTGATTTCTTACCGTCCGGGTAGCAAGAACACCAAGCCTGATGCCTTATCCCGTCTGTTTAGTTCTTCTGTGGCTTCTACTGATCCCGAGGGGATTCTTCCTTATGGGCGTGTTGTCGGGTTAACAGTCTGGGGAATTGAAAGACAGGTTAAGCAAGCACTCACGCACACTGCGTCGCCGCGCGCTTGTCCTAGTAACCTCCTTTTCGTTCCTGTTTCCACTCGTCTGGCTGTTCTTCAGTGGGCTCACTCTGCCAAGTTAGCTGGTCATCCCGGTGTTCGAGGCACTCTTGCGTCTATTCGCCAGCGCTTTTGGTGGCCGACTCAGGAGCGTGACACGCGCCGTTTCGTGGCTGCTTGTTCGGACTGCGCGCAGACTAAGTCGGGTAACTCTCCTCCTGCCGGTCGTCTCAGACCGCTCCCCATTCCTTCTCGACCATGGTCTCACATCGCCCTAGACTTCATTACCGGTCTGCCTTTGTCTGCGGGGAAGACTGTGATTCTTACGGTTGTCGATAGGTTCTCTAAGGCGGCACATTTCATTCCCCTCGCTAAACTTCCTTCCGCTAAGGAGACGGCACAAATCATTATCGAGAATGTATTCAGAATTCATGGCCTCCCGTTAGACGCCGTTTCAGACAGAGGCCCGCAATTCACGTCACAGTTTTGGAGGGAGTTCTGTCGTTTGATTGGTGCGTCCGTCAGTCTCTCTTCCGGGTTTCATCCCCAGTCTAACGGTCAAGCAGAGAGGGCCAATCAGACGATTGGTCGCATACTACGCAGCCTTTCTTTCAGAAACCCTGCGTCTTGGGCAGAACAGCTCCCCTGGGCAGAATACGCTCACAATTCGCTTCCTTCGTCTGCTACCGGGTTATCTCCGTTTCAGAGTAGTCTGGGTTACCAGCCTCCTCTGTTCTCATCCCAGCTTGCCGAGTCCAGCGTTCCCTCCGCTCAAGCGTTTGTCCAACGTTGTGAGCGCACCTGGAGGAGGGTGAGGTCTGCACTTTGCCGTTACAGGGCACAGACTGTGAGAGCCGCCAATAAACGCAGGATTAAGAGTCCAAGGTATTGTTGCGGCCAGAGAGTGTGGCTTTCCACTCGCAACCTTCCTCTTACGACAGCTTCTCGTAAGTTGACTCCGCGGTTCATTGGTCCGTTCCGTGTCTCCCAGGTCGTCAATCCTGTCGCTGTGCGACTGCTTCTTCCGCGACATCTTCGTCGCGTCCATCCTGTCTTCCATGTCTCCTGTGTCAAGCCCTTTCTTCGCACCCCCGTTCGTCTTCCCTCCCCCCCCCCCGTCCTTGTCGAGAGCGCACCTATTTACAAGGTACATAAGATCATGGACATGCGTTCTCGGGGGACGGGGTCACCAATACTTAGTGGATTGGGAGGGTTACGGTCCTGAGGAGAGGAGTTGGGTTCCGTCTCGGGACGTGCTGGACCGTTCACTCATTGATGATTTCCTCCGTTGCCGCCAGGATTCCTCCTCGAGTGCGCCAGGAGGCGCTCGGTGAGTGGGGGGGGTACTGTCATGTTTTGTCATTTATTATCTTGTCTTGTCCCTGTGCTTCCCATTCTATTCGTTTCCCTCTGCTGGTCTTATTAGGTTCTTTCCCTCTTTCTATCCCTCTCTCTCCCCCTCCCTCTCTCACTCTCTCGCTCTCTCTTCTCTCTATCGTTCCGTTCCTGCTCCCAGCTGTTCCTATTCCCCTAATCAATCATTTAGTCTTCCCACACCTGTTCCCGATCCTTTCCCCTGATTAGAGTCCCTATTTCTTCCTTTGTGTTCCGTTCCTGTCCTGTCGGTTCCTTGTCTAGAATTCACCGTGCTGTGTTTGTGTATCGCCCTGTCGTGTCGTGTTTTCCTCAGATGCTGCGTGGTGAGCAGGTGTCTGAGTCTGTCTGGTTCAAGTGCCTTCCCGAGGCAACCTGCTGTTCACCTGCTGTTCAAGATCGAGTCTCCAGTTTGTCCTCGTCATTTCGAGTGAAAGTTGTGTTTTTTGTTTGTATTTACTTTACTGGATTAAAGACTCTGTTTTCGCCAAGTCGCTTTTGGGTCCTCTTTCACCGGCATGACACACACACAAATGTTCAACTGTTCAATGAAATAATCATGATACGGTAACTTTTATTTTTATTTTTACTATTTGGCAAATAATGGATTTGCACTTTTGAACCTATTGTTCAAACTAAAATGTAAACGTTTGAAATAGCAGCAGTGATGTGAATATTACGATGTGTACAAAGCAAACTGGGAACGTTGTGCTTAAAGGTTGTTTCTATGTCACAAATTGTAAACCTCTGTTGACCTTCTGAAATCCAATCACTCCATATTACCAGAAAGAAGAATGAACATGTCATTTAATCATGGAGTCTTCAATCACATTCGGGTTTTATCTCCTCTTGCAGCTGGAGCACCACAAAGGCTTATTTGAATGACACTTATTGCCACACATTTCATTCCTCCATATCTCCTACAGTACATGGCGTCACTGAGACCGGACCCAGAAATCCAATACAAACAGTGAAACTGTAATGGGGATATATATTGCTACATAAATGAGTTTTAAAAAGGCATACATACACACTTGCGGACACACACCCATGCACACACATGCAGGCACACACAGGTATTTGAACAACCTGACCATGTACATGAATAAATCAGTGCCTTCCACTGAGATAAAATATTTGATTTATATTCCTTGCTGATATAGAAAACTCAAGGTATGAGAATAGTAATTTTAAGTATTTTCTCAGCCATCTTATTTTTTCTCCTGTTCAAGCATCTATTGTACTATTCCAGTTCATGCTATAATGGGTAAGATGTCTTCATAACTCATTTGACACATTGTGAAAGAACTTAGAACATATCATCATACACCAATAACAAAGGGATTAGTGCTTAGTAATAGTAACTAACAGTTGGACTAAATGCATTCCAATCCGGGCCACATGGCATATTAGCGCTAAACAGTAGAAATGTAACACACACCCACCTACCAGTTTTGAGTACACATTTTTATATTGCCTTTGAAAACCGAATTGACAGTAGCCTACAGTGTAACTTATGTCAACACCTATCCATACATCTACAAACATACCTGATACGAGGTCGCTAAACATTGGCTGTTCTTACCACTATATTTAGTTCCAACCATAGCTTTGTAAGCGCTGCCAGGACATGTACTTGTCGACGCTTTACAGGTAACACCCTCCAGTATACCTTGTTCAGGGAATTGATCGACCACAGTTGTAGGCCCTACCAACACCGTGTCCCCTCAACAGCTATTGTGTAAAGGGACATCTATGTTATATATATCTTCCCCCTGATGCCATCCAACACGATTCACTACGTGTTGTTGATGTAGAAGTTTGATAACTAGGTTAGGGGTCATTATGTTGCCATGGTATTCTTGCCTTCTATAACTACAGTAGCTACTAGTGTTTATGGACATGTGTTTACGGACATATTCAATCACTCCCTATCCCAGTCTGCTGTCCCCACTTGCTTCAAGATGTCCACCATTGTTCCTGTACCCAAGAAAGCAAATGTAACTGAAATAAATGACTATCGCCCTGTGGCACTCACTTCTGTCATCATGAAGTACTTTGAGAGGCTGGTTAAGGATCATATAATTTCTACCTTACCTGACACCCTAGACCCACTTCAATTTGCAAACTGCCCCAATAGATCAACAGATGATACAATTGCCATCGCACTGCACACTGCCCTATCCATCTGGACAAGAGGAATACCTATGTAAGAATGCTGTTCATTCACTATAGCTCAGCATTCAACACCACTGTACCCTCCAAGCTCATCATTAAGCTCGGGGCCCTGGATCTCAACCCCGCCGTGGGCAACTGAGTCCTGGACTTCCTGACGGGCCGCTCCTAGGTGGTGAAGGTAGAAAACAACACCTCCACTTCGCTGATTCTCAACACAGGGGCCCCACAAGAGTGCATGCTCAGCCCCCTCCTGTACACCCTGTTCACCCATGACTACATGGCCACGCACACCTCCAACTCAATCATCAAGTTTGCAGACGATACAACAGTAGTAGGCCGGATTACCAACAACAACGAGACAGCCTACAGAGAGGAGGCAAGGGCCTTGGGAGTGTGGTGCCAGGAAAATAACCTCTCAATCAATGCTGACAAAACAAAGGAGCTGATAGTGGACTTCTGGAAACAGCAGAGGGAGCACACCACTATCCTCACCGACGGGACCACATTGGAGGAGGTGGAAAGCTTAAAGTTCCTCGGCGTACACATCACTGACGATCTGAAATGTTTCACCCACAGAGACAGTGTGGTGAAGAAAGCGCAACAGTGCCTCTTCAACCTCAGGAGTAGAAATTTGGCTTGCCACCTAAAACCCACACAAACTTTTACAGATGCACAATTGAGTGCATCCTGTCGGGCAGTATCAATGCCTGGGTCAGCAACTGCACCGCCCGAAACCGCTGGGCTCTCCAGAGGGAAGTGTGGTATGCACAATGCATCACAGGGGGAAAACTATCTGCCCTCCAGGATACCTACAGCACCCAATGTCACAGGAATGTCAAAAAGATAATCAAGGACAACAACCACCCGAGCCACTGCCTGTTCACCCCGCTTATCATGCAGAAGACGACGTCAGTACAGGTGCTTCAAAGCTGGGACCGAGAGACTGAAAAACAGGTTATATCTCAAGGCCATCAGACTGCCATTACTAGGCAGCTTCCACCCGGTTACGTAACCCTGCATCTTAGAGGCTACTGCCCCATACACATAGACTTGAAATCAATGGCCACTTTAATAATGGAATACTAGTCACTCTAATACTTTTTACATATTTTTGCTTTACTCATGTCATATGTATATACTGTATTCTATTCTACTGTAGTCTACTTTAGTCTATGCCACTCCGACATTGCTCATCCTAATATTGATTTATTCCTTAATTCCATTCTTTTAATTTTAGGTTGTGTGTATTGTTGTGAATTGTTAGATATTACTGCACTGTTGGAGCTAGAAACAAAAGCATTTCGCTACACCCGCAATAACTTCTGCTAAACATGTGTATGTGAGAAATAAAATTTGATTCGATTTTTTACTAACGCTGTCTAATATGTAGATTGGAGTACATTGACTCACCTTTTCATCTTATCGCCCAGCCACTGTGGACCCTCAAGTATGGCCATTTTGACAGATTAAAAACAGATCCATGGTAACAGGTGTTTCTCCCAGTCCTAACTCTCACGGCGGAGGTGTCACTTTTCCGACACAGGTGTACGTGTGGGATATTATGTCACCTCTTCTCTCTGCAGTTCCTCTCCCCATTTACAAAGGTGTACTGGCCCTCTGATCCCCTTCTAGAGTATACTTTCCAAGCTGGTGCCACTTCCTTTAGCGTTTGCATAACGTGTCCTCTTGGGACGCTGACGATGCAGGTGTACACTCAAGTGTGCAGTGCTTCAGTGCTATCCTTTGCGTTCAGGTTCAACTTCCTTCCTTATTTCTCCCTGGCTAAGCAGATCTAAATATATGTGAAGGTTGTCCATCTATTCCACTTTAGGGCTCATAGCCTACAAAGCCCTTCCAAGATCGTTGGAGATGATGAATTTCTTTTCTCTCTAACACACCACAACCATAACCTCTCTCTATACCCACAAAGAGGGGAAACTGTGAATTTGCTGGCTGCTCAGTCCTCCCTATACATCCTCTGCAAATGACTCAGGTTTCATCTTCAACTTTTTACCTTGTTTTTACGGTAGATTGTATAAATCATCATATTCAATTTCCCACAATGTCTACTTTGATAGATGCATTGCTGTGGCGTTACGTAAACTAAACAATTTTTTTGTATGCCCTTGATTTTGATGCAGTACAGGACCAACTGTTGACTGGCATCTAGCTGAAAGCTTTGCAGCCCCAAGGGGATTGGCTTTTCCATGAAACCATCAGTATAGGGAGAAGACTAATCTTGGTTAAACCAGAACTAAAATCTCACAATTTTGTCAGATGCTCGACTAGTCTGTCCACGATAGATTAGGAAAAGACTAATCTGCTCTAAGGAGAGTTTAGAAATTTGCCTCAAGTTGGAATTTACTCAAAGCCAAATGAAATGATCACAAATTGGAAAGAAACAATAGCACGCATGAATCAAAGTACTACAGCAAAGTACTACAGCATTTTGAGATTTGAGATCAAATGTTTCATATGTACAGAATGTATTTTATATCCGTTATTACAGTTTAGAAATGAAAGCACTTCATGTACAGTATATAGTCCCCACCATTTGAAGTAGTTTATTTTTTTTACCCATTTGGACAAATTCATTTATAAATCAAATCACATTTTATTTGTCACTTTATTCAGGTATAAAATAGTGCAGCAAAGTGCTTGTGTGCTAGCTCCCAGAACAATTGCAGTACAATAATCAACATCAATAATAATTTCAATTAATAGAGGAGGTAGTATGCTTAGTAACACCCTGATATGTACACAATAGGGTATACAGTATAGATTATGAATGTGCCATGTCGAGCATGAGTATATTTACAAATATAAAGTAGGTAGTGTCTTGGTCACGAATTTAAATAGAATACAGTACCATTAAAACGTTTGGATACACCTACTCATTCCAGGGTTTTGCTTTATTTTTGACTATAAGACATCAAAACTATGAAATAACACATACGGAATCATGGAGTAACCAAAAGAAGTATTAAACGAATCAAAATATATTTTAGATTCTTCAAAGTAGACACCCTTTGCTTTGATGACATCTTTACATACACTTTATATACGCTTTTTTTAATTATATTTTTTATTTCACCTTTATTTAACCAGGTAGGCAAGTTGAGAACAAGTTCTCATTTACAATTGTGACCTGGCCAAGATAAAGCAAAGCAGTTCGACACATACAATGACACAGAGTTACATATGGAGTATGGGATAAGGTGCGTCTCGGTGAGAGGTGTAGGAGTCAGGCACAGGAGAGCAGGGATTTCTGAGAAGCGTGTTTAATATAGATATATGTATACATAGTTCACCAATACAAAGAACGGAAACTCGTGTCAATACACGGAGGAACAACCACAGGGAGGAACAACCACAGTTCCGACACTACATACACATACGTAAATGCGAAAGCAATAAACAGCATAGAATACCGAACGCAAATACCCACAAGCTTAATCCTGCATGAATTAAGGCAGGTAGCAGGTGGCCTATATACACACAGAAATAAAAGCAATTGAAACCAGGTGTTAAAAGGAACACAGACAAAACCACTAGAAAAGGAAAAAGGGATCGGTAGCGGCTAGTAAGCCGGCGACGCCGAGCGCCGAGCGCCGCCTGAACAGGGAGAGGAGTTACCTTCGGTAGAAGTCGTGACAGAGTAAAACAAACATACTGTCAATAATACAGTATAAACAAGTCTATATACGATGTGAGCAAATGAGGTGAGATAAGGGAGGTAAAGGCAAAAAAAGGCCATGGTGGCAAAGTAAATACAATACAATATAGCAAGTAAAACACTGGAATGGTAGATTTGCAGTGGAAAAATGTGCAAAGTAGAAATAAAAATAATGGGGTGCAAAGGAGCAAAATAAATAATAAAATAAAATAAATACAGTAGGGAAAGAGGTAGTTGTTTGGGCTAAATTATAGGTGGGCTATGTACAGGTGCAGTAATCTGTGAACTGCTCTGACAGTTGGTTCTTAAAGCTAGTGAGGGAGATAAGTGTTTCCAGTTTCAGAGATTTTTGTAGTTTGTTCCAGTCATTGGCAGCAGAGAACTGGAAGGAGAGGCGGCCAAAGAAAGAATTGGCTTTGGGGGTGACCAGAGAGATATACCTGCTGGAGCGCGTGCTACAGGTGGGTGATGCTATGGTGACCAGCAAGCTGAGATAAGGGGGGACTTTACCTAGCAGGGTCTTGTAGATGACATAGAGCCAGTGGATTTGGCAACAAATATGAAGCGAGGGCCAGCCAACGAGAGTGTACAGGTCGCAATGGTGGGTAGTATATGGGGCTTTGGTGACAAAACAGTGTGCACTGTGATAGACTGCATCCAATTTGTTGAGTATGGTATTGGAGGCTATTTTGTAAATGACATCGCCGAAGTCGAGGATTGGTAGGACGGTCAGTTTTACAAGGGTATGTTTGGCTTCATGAGGTAGTCATCTGGAATGCAATTCAATTAGCCGGTGTGCCTTGTTAAAATCTAATTTGTGGAATTTCTTTCCTGCTTATTGCATTTGAACCAAACAGTTGTGCTGTCACAAGCTAGGGGTGGTATACAGAAGATAGCCATATTTGGTAAAAGACCAAGTCCATATTATGTAGAGAACAGCTCAAACTGTAAGGGATTTCCTCCTCTTCTTCCGAAGAGGAGAGGCGAGAAGGATCATAGGACCAATAACTATGGTAAGATTCCATGGTTCTTTTAATAAGAAATACTACACATGAACACGACTGAAATACAAAAACAATAAATGTGGACCGAACGAAACCAGTACCATGTGGTGAAAAACACAGACACGGAAACACCCACAAACAAACAGTGAAACCCAGGCTACCTAAGTATGATTGTCAATCAGAGACAACTAATGACACCTGCCTCTGATCGAGAACCATACTAGGCCGAAACATAGAAATCCGCAAATCATAGAAAAACAAACATAGACTGCCCACCCCAACTCACGCCCTGGCCATACTAAATAAATACAAGGTCAGAACGTGACACAAACAAGCAAAGAGAAACGACTGTCCATCACTACTTCAAGACATGAAAGTCAATACGGAAAATGTCAAGAACTTTGAAACTTTCTTCAAGTGCAGTCGCAAAAACCATCATGCTCTTTGATGAAACTGGCTCTCATGAGGACCGCCACAGGAATGGAAGACCCAGAGTTACCGCTGCTGCAGAGGATATGTTCTTTAGAGTTACCAGCCTCAGAAGTTGCAGCCCATATGCTTCAGAGTTCAAGTAACAGACACATCTCAACAACAACTGCTCAGAGGAGACTGAGTGAATCAGGCCTTCATAGTCAAATTTCAAATTAACCACTCCTAACAGACACCAATAATAAGAAGCGACTTGCTTGGGCCAAGAAACAAAAGACTGGTGGAAATCTGTCCTTTGTTCTGTTGCGACCAAATGTAAGATTTTTGGTTCCAACAGCTGTGTCTTTGTGAGACACAGACTAGGTGAATGGTTGATCTCTGCATCTATGGATCCCGCCATGAAGCATGGAGGAGGAGGTGTGAGGGTGTGGGGGTGCTTTGCTGGTGACACTTTCAGTGATTTATTTAGAATTCAAGGCACACTTATCCAGCATTGCTACCACAGCATTCTGCAGCGATACGCCAACCCATCTGGTTTGCGCTTAGTGGAACTATCATTTGTTTTTCAACAGGACAATGACCCAACACACCTCCAGGCTATGTACAGACTATTTTACCAAGACGTAGAGTGATGGAGTGCTGCATCAGATGACCTAGGAACTCCACAATTACCCGACCTCAACCCAACTGAGATGGTTTGGGATGAGTTTGACCGCAGAGTGAAGGAAAAGCAGCCAACAAGTGCTCAGAATGTGGGAACTCCTTCAAGACTGTTGAAAAAGCATTCCATGTGAAGCTCGTTGGGAGAATGCCAAGGGTGTGCAAAGCTGTCATCAAGACAGAAGGTGGCTACTTTGAAGAATCTAAAATATTTAATATATTTGTATTTATTTGTTTAACACTTTTTTGGTTTCTACATGATTCCATGTGTTATTTCATAGTTTTGATGTCTTGGTTGGCCACTCAATCAAAGGATTGGAGAATGAATCTAGTACTAAAAGCAGAAGCTACAGCCAGCTAGCACTGTAGTGCATACAATGTGGGGAGTAGTTGAATCAAAGAGAGAGAGAAAGACAATAAGTTTAACAGTTTTAAACAAAGTAATTTCATCAAAAAGGGAGGAGCAAGATATAGAGAGAGATTGCTATAGTTTGTCATTTTCTTCGCTTTCACTTAAATACAGTAGCTAGCAAATGCAGCTAGCTAGTTTCAACAACTCAAACACCCAGGCTCAAACAGATGGATGCTATGTTATCTAGCTGGCTAGGACGATCCAACACTGGAACACTTCCAAGTCAACGTAAGCCTTTGGTTTTACAAATGCGGGCAAAGAAGGTGTTTCATTTGTCTGGAAGCATCCTCCCTCATCTTAAATGGCAGTGACCACCACTGAAATACGCTGAACAAAAATCTAAATGATAAATGCAACAATTTCAAAGATTTTACTGAGTTACAGTTCATAAGGAAATCAGTCAATTGGTCTATGGATTTCACATGACTGGGAATACAGATATGCATATGTTCGTCATAGACACCTTCAATGGCAGGTCGAAGTTGCTGGATATTGGCGTAAAATGAATCACGCTGTCATACACGTCGATCCAGAGCATCCCAAACTTGCTCGATGTGTGACATGTCGGGTGGGTATGTAGGTCATGGAAGAACTGGGTCGTTTTTAACTTCCAGGAATTGTGTACACATCCTTGCGATTTGAGGCCATGCTGACACATGAGGTAAAGGCGGTGGAGGAATGACATGATCTTGTCACAGTATCTCTGTGCATTCAAATTGCCATCGATTAAATGCAGTTGTGTTTTTTGTCCGTAGCTTATATCTGCCCATAACATAACCCAACCGTCACCATGGGGCACCTGTTCACAATGTTGCCATCAGCAAACCACTCACCCACACAATATCGTACATACTGTCTGCCATCTGCCTGGTACATTTGAAACCGGGATTGATCTGTGAAGAGCATACTTCTCCAGTATGCCAGTGGCCATTGAAGGAGAGCATTTGCCCACTGAAGTCAGTTACAATTCCAAACTGTAGTCAGGTTCAGACCCTGGTGAGGATGACAAGAACACAGATGAGCTTCCTTGAGATGGTTTCTGACAGTTGTTACAGAATTTATTCAGTTGTGCAAACCCAGATGATCCCGCAGGTGAATAAACCGGATGTGGAGGTCCTGGGCTGGTTACACGTGTTCTGCGGTTGTGAGGCCGGATGGACGTACCGTCAAATGGAGGTGACTTATGATAGAGAAATTAACATTAAATTATCTGGCAACAGCTTTGGTGGACATTCCTGTAGTCAGCATTCCAATTGCACATCAATGGCATTTTGCTGGTTGCGTGACCTTTTATTGTCCCCAACACAAGGTGCACCTGTATAATGATCAAGCTGTTTAAACAGTGTCTTGATATGCCACACTTGTCAGGTAGATGGATTATCTTGGAAACTGAGAAATTCTTACTAACAGGGATGTAAAAAAAATTGTGCACATGGATCATTTCTGGTATCTTTTATTTCAGGTCATGAAACATGGGACCAACACGTTGCACTTTATATTTTTGTTCAGTGTCCAAACTCCCAATTCAAACAAATATCCCCTCGTGACTTTAATGCATGATTTGCAAATGTATCTCAAAGTTATCAGCCAAACTATCAACTGCAGCCCAGCTGACATTGGATGAGGTTTGAAGAGAGAGAGAGAGAGAGAGAGAGAGAGAGAGAGAGAGAGAGAGAGAGAGAGAGAGAGAGAGAGATCTGACAGCAAAGCAGACCAGCCTTGATGCAATCCTAGATGAGCATGGCTCCAGTGAGGCTGGCTCACAAGACAGCATTCTAATGAGTTGCCATTGGAATGGTTCAGACCCTTACACAGAAATAAATGACTTCTCATACAGAGTGACAGATTACTGTATAGTAGTTGGCAGGGCCGTGCACATACCTTTGTTGCGGCAAGTGTTCAGAGAAGAAAAGCCCCCCCCCACACACACACACACATTCATACATTATTTATTTTTTAACATAGGCCTTTCTTTCAACAAAAAACTACTTGGTTAGAAATAACTACTACTTATTTGCTTGAACCACTGCTGGGGCGGGTAGGCTAAATCAGCTGACCATCAATAACTTAGGCTAGATAGAATCAGCTCGTAACAGTGCCTTCAGAAAGTATTCACGCCCCTTGACTTTTTGCACATTTTGTTGTGTTACAAAGTGGGATTAAAATTAATTATCCTTTTTTTGTCAACGATCTACAAAAAATACTGTCATGTCAAAGTGGAAGTAAAGTTTGAACATTTTGTAAAACATCTAGAGATAAACCAAACACTAATTTATCTTGAGTAGATAAGTATTCAACCCCATGAGTCAATACATGTTAGAATCACCTTTGGCAGTGATTACAGCTGTCTTTCTGGGTAAGTCTCTAAAAGCTTTTCACACCTGGATTGTGGAACATTTGGCCATTATTATTTAAAAAAAGCTCTGTCAAATTAGTTGTTGATCTTTGCTAGAAAAACATTTTCAGGTCTTGCTATAGATTTGCAAGCAGATTTAAGTCAAAAGTGTAACTCGGTGTACGTTCGTCGTCTTCCTCTGATGAGGAGTAAGATATTTCGGACCAATTTGCAGCGTGGTAAGTGTCCATTTTAATAAGACAAACTGAACACTACAAAAATACAAAATAACAAAGTGGAACAAACGAAACGGTAACAAACACGGAAAATAATCACCCACAACTCAAAAGTGAAACCAGGCTACCTAAATATGGTTCTCAATCAGGGACAATGATAAACAGCTGCCTCTGATTGAGAACCATACCATGCCAAACACAGAAATCCCAAAACATAGACACCCACCCAACTCACGCCCTGACCATACTAAAACGAAGACATAATAAAATAACTAAGGTGACAGTACTCCCCCCCCCCAAAAAAAGGTGCGGACTCCAGCCCAAAAACCTGAACCTATAGGGGAGGGTCTGAGTGGGTGGGTGTCTGTCCACGGTGGCGGCTCTGGCCGGGTCATGGAACCCACTCCACCATAGTCCTTCTCCGCCTCTTTTACCCGCCTCCGTGGCCTCTTTAACGCGGTGACCCTCGCCGCCGACCTCGGACTGGGGACCCAAGCCACGGGTCCCGAATGAACGGGAGATTCCGGCAGCACCCGACGGACGGAAGATTCCGGCAGCAACAGGCAGGCGGGAGACTCCGGCAGCTCCGGAGTGAAGGGCGATTCCGGCAGCGCCGGCATGACGGACGGCTCTGGCAGCTCCTGGCTGACTGGCGGCTCTGGCAGCTCCTGGCAGCTCCTGGCTGACTGGCGACTCTGGCAGCTCCTGGCTGACTGGCGACTCTGGCAGCTCCTGGCTGACTGGCGACTCTGGCAGCTCCTGGCTGACTGGCGACTCTGGCAGCTCCTGGCTGACTGGCGACTCTGGCAACTCCTGGCTGACTGGCGACTCTGGCAGCTCCTGGCTGACTGGCGACTCTGGCAGCTCGGCTGACTGGCGACTCTCGCAGCTCGGCGAGGTGCGGCGAGGTGGAATAGCCTGCACTGGGCTGTGCTGGCGAACCGGGGACACCATTCGTAAGGCTGTTGCCATGTACCCCGGCCCGAGGAGACGCACTGGAGACCAGATGCGCTGAGCCGGCTTCATGGCACCTGGCTCGATGCCCACTCTAGCCCGGCCGATACGAGGCACTGCTATGTACCGCACTGGGCTATGCCTGTGCACCGGGGACACCGTGCACATCACAGCATAGCACGGTGCCTGCCCGGTCCCGCTCTCTCCACAGTAAGCACGGGGAGTTGGCGCAGGTCTCCTACCTGACCTCGCCACACTTCCCGTGTGCCTCCCCCCAATACATTTTTGGGGCTGCCTCTCGGGGCTTCCAGCTGTGCTGCCGTGCTGCCTCCTCATACCGCCATCTCTCAGCTTTCGCTGCCTCCAGCTCTGCCTTGGGGCGGCGGTATTCCCCAGCCTGTGCCCAGGGTCCTTTGCCGTCCAGGATCTCCTCCCATGTCCAGGAGTCCTGAGATCGCTACTGCTGCTGCTCCCCTTTACCACGCTGCTTGGTCCTTTGGTGGTGGGTGATTCTGGAACGTTCGTCGTCTTCCTCTGATGAGGAGTAAGAGAGGTCGGACCAATTTGCAGGTTTTGTAAGTGTCCATTTTAATAAGACAAACTGAACACTACAAAAATGCAAAATAACAAAGTGGAACAAACAAAACGGTCCCGTGTGGCAACAAACACAGAAAATAATCACCCACAACTCAAAAGTGAAACCAGGCTACCTAAATATGGTTCTCAATCAGGGACAACGATAAACAGCTGCCTCTGATTGAGAACCATAACAGGCCAAACACAGAAATCCCAAAAATTGGAATAAGGAACATAGACAACTCACCCAACTCACGCGCTGACCATACTAAAACAAAGACATAATAAAAGAACTAAGGTCAGAACGTAACAATCGGCCACTCGGGAACATTCACTGTCTTCTTGGTAAACTACTCCAGTGTAGATTTGGCCTTGTGTTTTAGTTGATTATCCTACTGAAATGTGAATTCATCTCCCAGTGTCTGGTGGAAAGCAGAATGAACCCGATTTTCCTCTAGGATTTTGCCTGTGCTTAGCTGCATTCCATTTCTTTTTTTTCCCGAAGAACTTCCCAGTCGTTAACTATTACAAGCATACCCATAACATGATACAGCCACCACTGCGCTTGCAAATATGGAGAGTGGTACTCAGTAATGTGTTGTATTGGATTTTCTTTGCCAAATCTTTTGCGGTGTTACTTTAGTGCCTTGTTACAAACAGAATGTATGATTTGGATTAGTTTTATTCAGTACAGGCTTCATTCTTTTCACTATGTCAATTAGGTTAGTATTGTGGGGTAACTATAATGTTTTTGATCCATTCTCAATTTTCGCTTATCACAGCCATTAAACTCTAACTGTTTTAAAGTCACCATTGACCCTGAGCGGGTTCAATCCTCTCCGGTAACTGAGTTAGGAAGGACGCCTGTATCTTTGTAGTGACTGGGTGTATTGATACACCATCATAGTGTAATTACAAACTTCACTATGCTCAAAGGGATATTCAATGTGAACTTCATCTTTTTTTTACCAACTACCAATGGGTGCCCTTCTTTGCGAAACATTGAAAAACCTCCCTGGTCTTTGTGGTTGAATCTGTTTCACTGCTTGACTGAAGGACCTTACTGATAATTGTATGTGTGGGGTAGAGAGATGATGTACAATAGTCATTCAGAAATCCATGCAACTTAGTATGTAACTTAAGGAAATGTTTACTCCTGAACTTATTTTAGGCTTTCCATAACAATGGGGTTGAATTCCTACATTTTTTTAAAAATGCATTTTTATTTGTAAACACGGAAAAAAAAACATAATTCCACTTTGACATTATGGGTTATTGTGTGTAGGCCAGTGACAAAAACATCCCAATTGAATCCATATTAAATTCAGGCTGTAACACAACAACATGTGGGAAGAGTCAAGGGGTGTAAATACTTTCTGAAAGCACTGGAGCTAGGCTGTGCTGTCAAAACTGTTATGCAGATGAGTGAGGACCCAAAAGCGACTTAACAGAAACTGAGTTTATTCAAGTCCAAACAGAAATAACATAATCCTCAATCCTTAACAGGAAATGTCCAAACGGGGATAACAGAAATCCTCTAGTTGTAGAGGGGAATTGCAGGATAAGCGGCAACCGACTGCAGGTCCCTTCGGGTAGGCGCGGGCCGTAGCTGACAGAGACACCTGCTCACACGCAGCATCTGATGATAGGCAAAACACGACAGGACGGAACAAGTACACAGCGAACAGCAAACAAGGATCCGACAAGGACAGAAGCAGAAACAGAGAGAGAAATAGAGACTTAATCAGAGGGCAAAATAGGGGACAGGTGTGAAAGAGTAAACGAGGTCGTTAGGAGAATGAGGAACAGCTGGGAGCAGGAACGGAACGATAGAGAGAGAGAGGGATAGAGAGAGGGAAAGAAACCTACTAAGACCAGCAGGGGGAAACGAATAGAAGAGAAAGCACAGGGACAAGACATGACAATATATGACAATACATGACAAAAACAAGCTAACTAGTCTTCACTTGATTTGAATTTGTTCTGCTCCTGATAGAGGCAAACTTCAGTTGTCTCTTACCTGTCCCTGACCATTAGAGAACACATTCTAGAAATGAAAAAGTAACCTACTGGCCTGTATTCATTACAAAGCTCATGCATACCACAATAACCAGCGCAGCAACGCACTGCCGTGCTCATGGTGTCGGAAGGGCGGGAAAGGGGACTTATTTCAAGATTCATGAGTTCAAGAGAAATGATGTAGTTTGATATATATATGTTTAATAGAAATACTGTACATATAAAACGTCTTCGGGTCTCATCTTATATGTTAAGCTCTGTATAATGGGAAGATTCTCCACAAACGTCCTTCAAAATTTCCCGCTGTGAAGATTATTCGGTGGAAGCAAAAGGGGACTGAGGCAAAACACATTCTTCCTACGATTTCATGGGGGAAAGCATTATTCTCCACTTTGCAAGCCATTACCTATGGTGAGGAGGAAACACTTACTATTGATGTCACACCACTCACTAGAGATGTAAAGTCTGTTATTTTCTTGCTATTGCATGAAAGTCTTAGCTTAGATAAACAAAGTGTGTGTCTCTAAAGGAGTCAGCATGCTTTGGTTTTCTGGTGCCAAGCAGAACTCGGCTAGGAGAAAGGATCGAGTGTGGTCACATACTTCCTTAAAAGACCTTCACTTAAAAAACAAGAAAAAAAGGGGGCTATAGTACTGTTTGTCCATCTTGAGACGGCGTAGCAAAATATATAACTAGATAACTCAAGAAATCTGTAATTTTTTGTACATTTTCTGTTTAGTCGTGCAATTTTACAACTAAGATGTTTTGTGCAGTATTTCTCAAGTGAAAACATTTGCATCTCTCTGAATGACAACAAACAATTAATTGAAGAATCCCTACTGTTGACCAATCGCAGACAAAGGGGCCTAAAATTCAGCTACCAAATTCGGCTGGCCTCGTGAAAAAATATGTTCACGAAGAGCTGACAAAACCCTTGCCAAAAGACCAAAAAAGACCACAAAATGTCATCATAATATGTGCATGAACTGTTCCGAACTGTTTCGTATGGGAAGCATGCGGACGCCTGAAGGCAACTTCCCCTTAGGGGAAAATAAAGGACATCTTATCTGATAGACACTTATCAGGCCATCACCTCATAAAATAAATAAATGGCACTTCAATTTCCTGTTTCAGCACTGACCACCGCCAATACACAATTTCCAAGAAAAATAATTGGTTGTGCTGTCGTCCCAAGAAAATAATGCCTCTAGCTCGACTCATTGGAGATGACGCTCACTAGGTGCATTCTGTTTCGTTTAATCCCTGTCACTGTCAAAAGGCTTACGAAGTCCTTTGAAGTACATATAAAAGCATTTGTTTATAACTTATCCAGGTGATCCCATTGAGATAAAAAATATATAATTCCTATGTTAAAACAATGAGTTTGTAAATGAGTGGGTCAGTAAGCAATAACAATTGCCCATTTAACAAGAGTGTTTTCTATCCAATACTACCAATTACTGTATCCGTGAGTGTAGTTTTTAGTCAGAATTAGAGTATAACAATATATCTGTAATATAGTATCTTAAAAACAGACTGTCTGAGCAAGATTCGGTGCTGACCTAGGCAGGGGGCCACTGAGAGTACTTCCCAGGGTCTCCCTATCTTGAGAGAGGACGGGGAGTGATTCTCACGTCCCCTAATCTTTGTCGGCTGGGTAGCAGGAAAGTATGTGCGTATGATATCTACTGTTTTTCTGGAAGTATGTGCGTAAGAAGATGGTATAAAATGAATGGTTTTGTACAACTAACGAGCGCTCTCGTGAATAAAACTTATTGACTATTTTAGCTGGAACTCTGTCTGTTTCATTTCAATCGGTATCTTAGAAATCCTGATGAGCAGACTGAGTAGTTCAATTGAATTGGTTTATGAACATAATTCTCGTGACAGAATGACAGAAATATAAATTTTCACAATTCTGCTGCTTCAGTTTGTATGCTTCAGTTTGTATGATGGCAATACGCATATACTCCAGAATGTTATGAAGAGTGGTCAGATTAATTGCAAATAATTGCAAAGTCCCTCTTTGCCATGCAAATGAACTGAATCTCCAAAGACATTTCCACAGCATTTCAGCCCTGCCACAAAAGGACCGGCTGACATCGTGTCAGTGATTCTCTTGTTAACACAGGTGTGAGTGTTGACGAGGACAAGGCTGGAGATTACTTTGTCATGCTGATTGAGTTCGAATAACAGACTGGCTGCTTCAAAAGGAGGGTGGTGCACGAGGCTACGTGGTTAGAGTGTTGGACTAGTAACTGAAAGGTTGCAAGTTCAAATCCCCGAGCTGACAAGGTACAAATCTGTCGTTCTGCCCCTGAATAGGCAGTTAACCCACTGCTCCTAGGCCACCATTGAAAATAAGAATTTGGTCTTAACTGACTTGCCTAGTGATATAAAGGTATTTATTTTTAAACAAAAAAATCATTGTTCTTCCTCTGTCAATCATGGTTACCTGCAAGGAAACATGTGCCGTTGTCATTACTTTGCACAAAAAGGGCTTCACAGGCAAGGATATTGCTGCCAGTAAGATTGCACCTAAATCAACCATTTATCGGATCATCAAGAACTTCAAGGATAGCAGTTCAATTGTTGGGAAGAAGGCTTCAGGGCGCCCTAGAAAGTCCTGTAAGCGCCAGGATCGTCTCCTAAAGTTGATTCAGCTGCGGGATCGGGGCACCACCAGTACAGAGCTTGCTCAGGAATGGCAGCAGGCAGATGTGAGTGCATCTGCACATACAGTGAGGCAAAGACTTTTGGAGGATGGCCTGGTGTAAAGAAGGGCAGCAAAGAATCCACCAGGAAAAACATCAGGGCCAGACTGATATTCTACAAAAGGTAAAGGGATTGGACTACTGAGGACTGGGTTAAAGTTATTTTCCCTGATGAATCCCCTTTCCAATTGTTTGGGGCACCCGGGAAAAAGCTTGTCCTGAGAAGACAAGGTGAGCGCTACCATCAGTCCTGTGTCATGCCAACAGTAAAGTATCCTGAGACAACTCATGTGTAGGGTTGCTTTTCAGCAACGGGAGTGGGCTCACTCACAATTTTGCCTAAGAACACAGCCATGAATAAAGAATGGTACCAACACATCCTCTGAGAGCATCTTCTCCCAACCATCCAGTAACAGTTTGGTGATGAACAATGCCTTTTCCAGCATGATGGAGCACCTAGCTATAAGGCAAAAGTGATAACTAAGTGGCTCGGGGGAAAAAAAACATCGATATTTTGGGTCCATAGCCAGGAAACTCCCCAGACCTTAATCCCATTGAGAACTTGTGGTCAAGCCTCAAGAGGCGGGTGGCAAATTACAAACCCACAAATTCTGAAAAACTCCAAGCATTGATTATCCAAGAATGGCCTGCCATCAGTCAGAATTTGGTCCAGAAGCTAATTAACAGCATGCCAGGGTGGATTGCAGAGGTCTTGACAAAGAAGGGCCAACACTGCAAATATTGACTCTTTGCATCAACTTCATGTAATTGTCAATAAAAGCCATTGACACTTATGAAATGCAATGTGTTATGCAGGTGAATGAGGACCCAAAAGCGACTTGGTGAAAACAGAGTCTTTAATCCAGTAAAGTCAATTTACAATCATAAGGCATAATTCCACTCGTAATGACGAGAACAGACTGGAGACTCGATCAAGAACTGCAGGTTGCCTCGGGAAGGCACTTGAACGTAGCAGACTCAGACACCTGCTCACCACGCAGCATCTGAGGGAAACACGACACGACAGGGCGATACACAGACACAGCACGGTGAACAATAGACAAGGATCCGACAGGGCAGAAACGGAAAACAAGGGGAGAAATAGGGACTCTAATCAGGGGGAAGGATAGGGAACAGGTGTGGGAAGACTAAATGATTGATTAGGGGAATAGGAACAGCTGGGAGCAGGAACGGAGCGATAGAGAGAAGAGAGAGAGGGAGGAAGAGAGAAAGAGGGGAACTGTCATGCAGGTGAAAGAGGACCCAAAAGCGACTTAACAGAAACAGAGTTTATTTAAGTCCAAACAGGGAATAACAGAAATCCTCTAGACTTGTAGAGGGGAAATAACTGGAGAAGCGGCCACAGACTGCAGGTCGCTTCGGGTAGGCGCAGGCCGTAGTCGACAGAGACACCTGCTCACACGCAGCATCTGATGAAGGCAAAAAAACACGACAGGACAGGGCGATACACAATCACAGCAAAACACGACAGGACAGGGCGAAACGCAATCACAGCATGGTGAATACAATACAAGGAACCGACGGGACAGGAACGGATCACAAAGGAATAAATAGGGACTCTAATCAGGGGAAAGGATCGGGAACAGGTGTGGGAAGATTAAATGATGATTAGGGGAATAGGAACAGCTGGGAGCAGGAACGGAACGATAGAGAGAAGAGAGAGCGAGAGAGTGAGAGAGGGAGGGGGAGAGAGAGGGATAGAAGGAGGGAAAGAACCAAATAAGACCAGCAGAGGGAAACGAATAGCATGGGGAGCACAGGGACAAGACATGATAATAAATGACAAACATGACAGTACCCCCCACTCACCGAGCGCCTCCTGGCGCACTCGAGGAGGAATCCTGGCGGCAACGGAGGAAATCATCGATGAGTGAACGGTCCAGCACGTCCCGAGACGGAACCCAACTCCTCTCCTCAGGACCGTAACCCTCCCAATCCACTAGGTATTGGTGACCCCGTCCCCGAGAACGCATGTCCATGATCTTATGTACCTTGTAAATAGGTGCGCTCTCGACAAGGACGGGAGGGGGGAGGGAAGACGAACGGGGTGCGAAGAAAGGGCTTAACACAGGAGACATGGAAGACAGGATGGACGCGACGAAGATGTCGCGGAAGAAGCAGTCGCACAGCGACAGGATTGACGACCTGGGAGACACGGAACGGACCAATGAACCGCGGAGTCAACTTACGAGAAGCTGTCGTAAGAGGAAGGTTGCGAGTGGAAAGCCACACTCTCTGGCCGCAACAATACCTTGGACTCTTAATCCTGCGTTTATTGGCGGCTCTCACCGTCTGTGCCCTGTAACGGCAAAGTGCAGACCTCACCCTCCTCCAGGTGCGCTCACAACGTTGGACAAACGCTTGAGCGGAGGGAACGCTGGACTCGGCAAGCTGGGATGAGAACAGAGGAGGCTGGTAACCCAGACTACTCTGAAACGGAGATAACCCGGTAGCAGACGAAGGAAGCGAATTGTGAGCGTATTCTGCCCAGGGGAGCTGTTCTGCCCAAGACGCAGGGTTTCTGAAAGAAAGGCTGCGTAGTATGCGACCAATCGTCTGATTGGCCCTCTCTGCTTGACCGTTAGACTGGGGATGAAACCCGGAAGAGAGACTGACGGACGCACCAATCAAACGACAGAACTCCCTCCAAAACTGTGACGTGAATTGCGGGCCTCTGTCTGAAACGGCGTCTAACGGGAGGCCATGAATTCTGAATACATTCTCAATAATGATTTGTGCCGTCTCCTTAGCGGAAGGAAGTTTAGCGAGGGGAATGAAATGTGCCGCCTTAGAGAACCTATCGACAACCGTCAGAATCACAGTCTTCCCCGCAGACAAAGGCAGACCGGTAATGAAGTCTAAGGCAATGTGAGACCATGGTCGAGAAGGAATGGGGAGCGGTCTGAGACGACCGGCAGGAGGAGAGTTACCCGACTTAGTCTGCGCGCAGTCCGAACAAGCAGCCACGAAACGGCGCGTGTCACGCTCCTGAGTCGGCCACCAAAAGCGCTGGCGAATAGACGCAAGAGTGCCTCGAACACCGGGATGACCAGCTAACTTGGCAGAGTGAGCCCACTGAAGAACAGCCAGACGAGTGGAAACAGGAACGAAAAGGAGGTTACTAGGACAAGCGCGCGGCGACGCAGTGTGCGTGAGTGCTTGCTTAACCTGTCTTTCAATTCCCCAGACTGTTAACCCGACAACACGCCCATAAGGAAGAATCCCCTCGGGATCAGTAGAAGCCACAGAAGAACTAAACAGACGGGATAAGGCATCAGGCTTGGTGTTCTTGCTACCCGGACGGTAAGAAATCACAAACTCGAAACGAGCGAAAAACAACGCCCAACGAGCTTGACGGGCATTAAGTCGTTTGGCAGAACGGATGTACTCAAGGTTCTTATGGTCTGTCCAAACGACAAAAGGAACGGTCGCCCCCTCCAACCACTGTCGCCATTCGCCTAGGGCTAAGCGGATGGCGAGCAGTTCACGGTTACCCACATCATAGTTGCGCTCAGATGGCGACAGGCGATGAGAAAAATAAGCGCAAGGATGAACCTTATCGTCAGACTGGAAGCGCTGGGATAGAATGGCTCCCACGCCTACCTCTGAAGCGTCAACCTCGACAATGAATTGTCTAGTGACGTCAGGAGTAACGAGGATAGGAGCGGACGTAAAACGTTCTTTTAGAAGATCAAAAGCTCCCTGGGCGGAACCGGACCACTTAAAACACGTCTTGACAGAAGTAAGAGCTGTGAGAGGGGCAGCAACTTGACCGAAATTACGAATGAAACGCCGATAGAAATTAGCGAAACCTAAAAAGCGCTGCAACTCGACACGTGACCTTGGAACGGGCCAATCACTGACAGCTTGGACCTTAGCGGAATCCATCTGAATGCCTTCAGCGGAAATAACGGAACCGAGAAAAGTAACGGAGGAGACATGAAAAGAGCACTTCTCAGCCTTTACGTAGAGACAATTCTCTAAAAGGCGCTGTAGAACACGTCGAACGTGCTGAACATGAATCTCGAGTGACGGAGAAAAAATCAGGATATCGTCAAGATAGACAAAAACAAAAATGTTCAGCATGTCTCTCAGAACATCATTAACTAATGCCTGAAAAACAGCTGGCGCATTGGCGAGACCGAACGGCAGAACCCGGTACTCAAAATGCCCTAACGGAGTGTTAAACGCCGTTTTCCACTCGTCCCCCTCTCTGATGCGCACGAGATGGTAAGCGTTACGAAGGTCCAACTTAGTAAAGCACCTGGCTCCCTGCAGAATCTCGAAGGCTGATGACATAAGGGGAAGCGGATAACGATTCTTAACCGTTATGTCATTCAGCCCTCGATAATCCACGCAGGGGCGCAGAGTACCGTCCTTCTTCTTAACAAAAGAACCCCGCCCCGGCCGGAGAAGAAGAAGGCACTATGGTACCGGCGTCAAGAGACACAGACAAATAATCCTCGAGAGCCTTACGTTCGGGAGCCGACAGAGAGTATAGTCTACCTCGAGGAGGAGTGGTCCCCGGAAGGAGATCAATACTACAATCATACGACCGGTGAGGAGGAAGGGAGTTGGCTCGGGACCGACTGAAGACCGTGCGCAGATCATGATATTCCTCCGGCACTCCTGTCAAATCGCCAGGTTCCTCCTGAGAAGTAGGGACAGAAGAAACGGGAGGGATGGCAGACATTAAACACTTCACATGACAAGAAACGTTCCAGGATAGGATAGAATTACTAGACCAATTAATAGAAGGATTATGACATACTAGCCAGGGATGACCCAAAACAACAGGTGTAAACGGTGAACGGAAAATCAAAAAAGAAATAGTCTCACTGTGGTTACCAGATACTGTGAGGGTTAAAGGTAGTGTCTCAAATCTGATACTGGGAAGATGACTACCATCTAAGGCGAACATGGGCGTAGGCTTATCTAACTCTCTGAAAGGAATGTCATGTTTCCGAACCCATGCTTCGTCCATGAAACAACCCTCAGCCCCAGAGTCTATCAAGGCACTACATGTAGCACCCGAACCGGTCCAGCGTAGGTGGACCGACAAAGTAGTACAGGACCTTGATGGAGAGACTTGAGTAGTTGCGCTCACCTGTAGCCCTCCGCTTACAGATGAGCTCTGGCTTTTACTGGACATGAATTAACAAAATGTCCAGCAACTCCGCAATAGAGGCACAGGCGGTTGGTGATCCTCCGTTCCCTCTCCTTATTCGAGATGCGAATCCCTCCCAGCTGCATGGGCTCAGTCTCAAAGCCAGAGGAGGGAGATGGTTGCGATGCGGAGCAGGGAAACACCGTTGATGCGAGCTCTCTTCCACGAGCCCGGTGACGAAGATCTACCCGTCGTTCTATGCGGATGGCGAGAGCAATCAAAGAGTCCACATCTGAAGGAACCTCCCGGGAGAGAATCTCATCCTTAACCACTGCGTGGAGTCCCTCCAGAAAACGAGCGAGCAGCGCCGGCTCGTTCCACTCACTAGAGGCAGCAAGAGTGCGAAACTCAATGGAATAATCCGTTATGGACCGTTCACCTTGGCATAAGGAAGCCAGGGCCCTAGAAGCCTCCCCACCAAAAACTGAACGGTCAAAAACCCGAATCATCTCCTCTTTAAAGTTCTGGAATTTGTTAGAGCAATCAGCCCTTGCCTCCCAGATAGCTGTGCCCCATTCTCGAGCCCGGCCAGTAAGGAGTGAAATGACGTAAGCAACCCGAGCTCTCTCTCTAGAGTATGTGTTGGGTTGGAGAGAGAACACAATCTCACACTGCGTGAGAAAGGAGCGGCACTCAGTGGGCTGCCCGGAGTAGCAAGGTGGGTTATTAACCCTAGGTTCTGGAGGCTCGGCAGGCCAGGAAGTAACAGGTGGCACGAGACGTAGACTCTGGAACTGTCCAGAGAGGTCGGAAACCTGAGCGGCCAGGTTCTCCACGGCATGGCGAGCAGCAGACAATTCCTGCTCGTGTCTGCCGAGCATGGCTCCTTGGATCTCGACGGCAGTGTAACGAGCGTCTGAAGTCGCTGGGTCCATTCCTTGGTCGGTTCCTTCTGTCATGCAGGTGAAAGAGGACCCAAAAGCGACTTAACAGAAACAGAGTTTATTTAAGTCCAAACAGGGAATAACAGAAATCCTCTAGACTTGTAGAGGGAAATAACTGGAGAAGCGGCCACAGACTGCAGGTCGCTTCGGGTAGGCGCAGGCCGTAGTCGACAGAGACACCTGCTCACACGCAGCATCTGATGAAGGCAAAAAAACACGACAGGACAGGGCGATACACAATCACAGCAAAACACGACAGGACAGGGCGAAACGCAATCACAGCATGGTGAATACAATACAAGGAACCGACGGGACAGGAACGGATCACAAAGGAATAAATAGGGACTCTAATCAGGGGAAAGGATCGGGAACAGGTGTGGGAAGATTAAATGATGATTAGGGGAATAGGAACAGCTGGGAGCAGGAACGGAACGATAGAGAGAAGAGAGAGCGAGAGAGTGAGAGAGGGAGGGGGAGAGAGAGGGATAGAAGGAGGGAAAGAACCAAATAAGACCAGCAGAGGGAAACGAATAGCATGGGGAGCACAGGGACAAGACATGATAATAAATGACAAACATGACAGGAACGAACCTAAAAAGACCAGCAGGGGGAAAACGAACAGAGGGAAAAGCAAAATGACAAGACAAAATAAGACAAAACATGACAGTACCCCCCCACTCACCGAGCGCCTCCTGGCGCTCTCGAGGAGGAACACTGGCGGCAACGGAGGAAATCATAGATCAAACGGTCCAGCACGTCCCGAGAAAGAACCCAACTCCTCTCCTCAGGACCGTAACGAAAAAACGATAAAAAGGGAAACTAGGGTACTACTCTAAAAAAAAAATAAAAAAAAAATGAGACACGGGTAGAGAACTGAAAGCTTTAGAGCAAACAGGACCAAACAGGCCAGGAGAGTAACAACTAGGGACAGACTGAGACACAGCAAGGGCAGGAACAAGAACAGGAGAGATGCGATGGCAGGGAACAGACTGAGACCCAGCAAGACCAGGAGCAGAAGCAGAAAAAAAATTACCAGACTTCTGCGCGCAGTCTGAACACGCAGCCACGAAACGGCGCGTGTCACGCTCCTGAGTAGGCCACCAAAACCGCTGGCGAATAGAAGCAAGCGTACCCCGAACGCCGGGATGGCCAGCTAACTTGGCAGAGTGAGCCCATTGAAGAACAGCCAGACGAGTAGAAACAGGAACGAAAAGAAGGTTACTAGGACAAGCGTGCGGCGACGCAGTGTGCGTGAGTGCTTGCTTAACCTGTCTCTCAATTCCCCAGACAGTCAACCCGACAACACGCCCAACAGGAAGGATCCCCTCGGGATCGGTAGAAGCCACAGAAGAACTAAAGAGACGGGATAAAGCATGAGGCTTGGTGTTCTTAGTACCCGGGCAATAAGAAATAACGAATTCGAAACGAGCGAAAAACAACGCCCAACGAGCATGACGCGCATTCAGTCGTTTGGCAGAACGGATGTACTCAAGGTTCTTTTGGTCAGTCCAAACGACAAAAGGAACGGTCGCCCCCTCCAACCACTGTCGCCATTTGCCTAGGGCTAAACGGATGGCGAGCAGTTCGCGGTTAGCCACATCATAGTTACGTTCCGACGGTGACAGGCGATGAGAAAAATACGCACAAGGGTGGACCCCATCGTCAGTATCGGAGCGCTGGGACAGAATGGCTCCCACGCCCACCCCCGACGCGTCAACCTCAACAATAAACGGTTTAGTGACGTCAGGAGCAACAAGGATAGAAGCGGATGCAAAACGCTTCTTGAAGAGATCAGAACAACAATCATACGACCGGTGAGGAGGAAGGGAGTTGGTTCTGGACCGACTGAAGACCGTGCGCAGACCATGATATTCCTCCGGCACTCCTGTCAAATCACCAGGTTCCTCCTGAGAAGAGGGGACAGAACAAACAGGAGAAATAGCAGACATTAAACACGTCACATGACAAGAAACGTTCCAGGAAAGGATAGAATTACTAGACCAATCAAAAGAAGGATTATGACACACTAGCCAGGGATGACCCAAAACAACAGGTGTAAAAGGTGAACAAAAAATCAAAAAAGAAATGGTCTCACTATGGTTACCAGATACAGTGAGGGTTAAAGGTAGTGTTTCATATAATATACTGGGAGAGGACTACCATCCAAGGCAAACATGACCGTGGGCTCCCTAACTGTCTGAGAGGAATGTCATGTTCCCGCGCCCAGGCTTCGTCCATAAAACAGCCCTCTGCCCCAGAGTCTATTAATGCACTGCAGGAAGCTGCCGATCCGGTCCAGCGTAGATGGACCGGTAAGGTAGTACATGTACTTGACGGAGAGGACCGTCTAGTAGCGCTTATCAGTCGCCCTCCGCTTACTGATGAGCTCTGGCCTTTAACTGGACATGAAATGACAAAATGACCAGCGGAACCGCAATAGAGACAGAGGCGGTTGGTGATTCTCCGTTCCCTCTCCTTAGTCGAGATGCGAATACCCCCAGCTGCATGGGCTCAACACCTGAGTCAGTGGGGAAAGACGGTAGTGTCGGAGAGAGGGGAGACACAGTTAACGCGAGCTCTCTTCTATGAGCTCGGTGACGAAGATCTACCCGTCGTTCAATGCGAATAGCGAGTTCAATCAAAGAATCCACGCTGGATGGAACCTCCCGAGAGAGAATCTCATCCTTAACCTTAGCGTGGAGTCCCTCCAGAAAACGAGCGAGCAACGCCTGCTCGTTCCAGTTACTGGAGGCAGCAAGAGTGCGAAACTCTATAGAGTAATCCGTTATGGATCGATTACCTTGACATAGGGAAGACAGGGACCAGGAAGCTTCTTTCCCAAAAACTGAGCGATCAAAAACCCTTATCATCTCCTCTTTAAAGTTCAGATAATTGTTAGTACACTCAGCGCTTGCCTCCCAGATAGCTGTGCCCCACTGCCGAGCCCGACCAGTAAGGAGTGATATGAAGTTGGCAATCCGAGCTCTCTCTCTTGAGTATGTGTTGGGTTGGAGAGAGAACACTATATCACACTGGGTGAGAAAGGAGCGGCACTCAGTGGGCTGCCCAGAATAACATGGTGGGTTATTAACCCTAGGTTCCGGAGGCTCGGAAGAACCGGAAGTAGCTGGTGACACGAGACGAAGACTCTGATACTGTCCTGAGAGGTCGGAGACCTGAGCGGCCAGGGTTTCAACGGCATGCCGAGCAGCAGACAATTCCTGCTCGTGTCTGCCGAGCATCGCTCCCTGGAACTCGAGAGTAGAGTAGAGAGAATCCATAGTCGCTGGGTCCATTCTTGGTCGGATCCTTCTGTTATGCAGGTGAATGAGGACCCAAAAGCGACTTGGTGAAAACAGAGTCTTTAATCCAGTAAAGTCAATTTACAATCATAAGGCATAATTCCACTCGTAATGACGAGAACAGACTGGAGACTCGATCAAGAACTGCAGGTTGCCTCGGGAAGGCACTTGAACGTAGCAGACTCAGACACCTGCTCACCACGCAGCATCTGAGGGAAACACGACACGACAGGGCGATACACAGACACAGCACGGTGAACAATAGACAAGGATCCGACAGGGCAGAAACGGAAAACAAGGGGAGAAATAGGGACTCTAATCAGGGGGAAGGATAGGGAACAGGTGTGGGAAGACTAAATGATTGATTATGGGAATAGGAACAGCTGGGAGCAGGAACGGAGCGATAGAGAGAAGAGAGAGAGGGAGGAAGAGAGAAAGAGGGGAACGAACCTAAAAAGACCAGCAGGGGGAAAACGAACAGAGGGAAAAGCAAAATGACAAGACAAAATAAGACAAAACATGACACAATGACCCCAATTATACTTCAGTTTTCCATAGTAACATCTGACAAAAATATCTAAAGACACTGAAGCAGCAAACATTCTGGAAATTAAAATGTGTCATTCTCAAAACGTTTGGCTACGACTGTACTTGACACAAGTAATTTTCCCAACCATTGTTAACAGACATATTATTTCACTTATAATTCACTGTATCACAATTCCAGTGGGTCAGAAGTTTATATATACTGAGTTGACTGTGCCTTTAAACAGCTTGGAAAACTTAGAAGCTTCTGATAGGCTAATTTACATCAATTGAGTCAATTGGAGGTGTACATGTGGATGTATTTCAAGGCCTACTTCAAGGCCTCATGGAAAAAACACCTCCACAAGTCTGGTTCATCCTTGGGAGAAATTTCCAAACGCCTGAAGGTACCACATTCATCTGTACAAACAATAGTACGCAAGTATAAACACCATGTGGCCAAGCAGCCGTCATACCGCTCAAAAAGGAGACACGTTCTGTCTCCTAGTGTCACGATTTCTGCCAAAGTTGGTCCATCTCCTTGTTCGGGCGGCGTTCGGCAGTCGACGTCACCGGTTTTCTAGCCGCCACCGATCCACTTTTAATTTTCCATTTGTTTTGTCTTCATTGTACACATCTGCTTTCTATTCCCATAATTATGTTCCTTATTTAACCCTCTGGTTCCCCCATTGTTTTGTGCAGGTTTGTTCATTTTAAGTTAGTCTGTATTTGTGAGCTTGCTTATTTTACTTCGGGAAATATTTGTTGTTTTGAGTAAAGTTACATTATTTACTCATCTCTGTTTCCTGCGCCTGACTCCACCTTACCTGCTCCACCGAGATGCCTTACACCTAGAGATGAACGTACTTTGGTGCAAAAAAATGCAAATCACTTGCAGAACAACAGCAAAGGTCCTTGTGAAGATGCTGGAGGAAACAGGTACAAACATATCTATATCCACAGTAAAACGAGTCCTATATCCACATAACCTGAAAGGCCAATCAGCAAGGAAGAAGCCACTGCTCCAAAACCGCCATAAAAAAGCCAGACTACGGTTTGCAACTGCACATGGGGACAAACATTGTACTTTTCGGAGAAATGTCCTCTGGTCTGATGAAGCAAAAATAGAACTGTTTGGCTATAATGACCATCGTTCTGTTTGGAGGGAAAAAGGGGAGGCTTGCAAGTTGAAGAACACCATCCCAACCATGAAGCACGGGGGTGGCAGCATCATGTTGTGGGGGTGCTTTGCTGCAGGAATGTCTGGTGTACTTCACAAAATAGATCGTATCACAAGGGAGGAAAATTATGTGGATGTATTGAAGCAACATTTCAAGGCATCAGTCAGGAAGTTAAAGCTTGGTTCGCAAATGGGTCTTCCAAATGGACAATGACCCCAAGCATACTGGCTTAAGGACAACAAAGTCAAGGTATTGGAGTGGCCATCACAAAGCACTGACCTACATCACATTGAAAAATTCTGTGCAGAACTGAAAAAGCACCTGCGAGCAAGGAAGCATGCAAACCTGACTCAGTTACACCAGCTCTGTCTGGAGGAATGGGCCAAAATTCACCCACCTTATTTGTGGGAAGCTTGTGGAAGGCTACCCAGAACGTTTGACCCAAGTTAAACAATTTAAAGGCAATGCTACCAAATACTAATTGAGTGTATGTAAACTTCTGACCCACTGGGAATGTGATGAAAGAAATAAAAGCTGAAATAAATCATTCTCTCTACCATTATTCTGACATTTCACATTCTTAAAATAAAGTGGTGATCCTAACTGAGCTAATACAGGGAATTTTTACTAGGATTAAATGTCCGGAACTGAAAACTGAGTTTAAATGTATTTAGCTAAGGTGTATGCAAACTTCCGACTTCAACTGTATGCTTGCTGATGATCCCCATTTGAATTTGTCAAAGAATAGAACGCATGTAGAGCAAGTGAAAAGTGGGGAAAAAATGAAACTATTAGGCGTCATGTTGGAAGCAGCTGTATCATGGTCAGAACACATAAATAATATTGTTATTAAGATGAGTAAAGGAATTGCAGTTACAAGAACATTTCAGAGTATGTAACATGTAGCACTCGGAAGAAGGTGATTCAATCCCTGGTCCTATCACACTTATAGTACTTTCCAGTTATATGGTCATCTGCAGCAAATAAAGATAGAAAAAGCTCAAATTCGCTCATAACAAGGCTGCCAGATTAGCTCTTCATTGCTCTATCCATATGAATATTATGCAAATGCATCAGAATCTCTCATGGCTTCAAGTTGATAACAAATTACTACGCAGTCTTCTGACTTTCTTTAGGAATGTTATATTTTTCAAAATAACACTGTATTTGTCAGGCCAGTTAGTACATACTGGCAACACGCATAACCACCAAACCAGACAGGCAAATTCAAGGCAGCTAAGACAACCCAAGCCAAGGAAAAATTGCCTGTCTGGTTATGCGTGTTGCCAGTATGTACTAACTATAGCTGAATGGAACTCTTTACCGATCCATACTTCTCAGGCAAAAAGTAAATCCATCTACAATATATATTTTTTAAGAACATCTAATATGATAGACCATATAACTGGACAGGAAATAGAAAGCATCAACTGAATGGTAAATGTGTTTCCTGTCAGGTATTTTAATTGTCTGAGACACATCAGGGGAACTAATCCTGAGCTGCTCCCACAGACACAGTGTTGTAGACAAGACGATGACCGGCTAGTTCGGCATGGTGGCAGCACTTTTCATTTATGTGTTTGTTTTCAATGTTACTGGAAATATTTGCACCTGCTATTAAAGAATAGTAAATTCTCAGCAACTTCTCAGTCATGCAAACACTTTTGATGGCATCCAGCATTTCAGATCTGGAATGAATGTTTACATAGCACCTTTGCACAAACCAAAACGATCATCGAATTCCAGTCTGAAATTGCAAATTAATGGGGGATTAATAACTCTATGCCTTCTCTTATCGGGTGATATCCATCAATGCCTTGGAACTCACTTTATCACGAACCCCATCAAACGGCCTATGCACCCATGCTCCTCTTGCGAACGGTGGATAAAGAGTAGCTTTGTTATGTTTGGAATGCGCGCAGGGGATTCATTTAAACTGCAGCACTTCTAGCTTTGGGCAAGGTGTCAATTAAGCTTACCGTTGCTGTCGGTGTGCTGTACCCACGGGGTGTATGAGCATTGAAGGTGGAGTGGGACCAGTTGGAGAGTGCACTGGAGGGGGGGGGGGGGGGGGGTGGTTCCACAGCGGAACGGAGGCAACTAGAGGCGAGTGACGGGGGGACACGGTGGTGAGGACGATGGAGTAGCACCTGGGGAGGGGTGCTCCATGGTGACAAAGAGGCCACCAGAGGAAGGGCAGTGGGAAGATGGCAGCGCAGTGGGAGGCGAGTTACAAGTGGATTGGGAATTCAATGAGGCCTTTGGGAAGAAGGGCTTACATTTTGTGCACTTCAACGTCGATGAGATACTCCTGTTGGTTTGCCTATCAGAGGTGGGTGTCTTATGTTTTACTGAGACATGGTTGGATTCGTCTGTTTGTGACTCAGAAATTGAGATAGGTAATCACTCTGTTGTCAGGAAGGATCGGAATCGGAACAGTGGGGGAATATGTGAGTTTGTAAGATCAGACATTGCTTTAAACGTCAGATCGGATTTAAACGCTGATCTGGAGATTGTCTGGCTGGATATCTGCTTCCCAAAACCAAGCCGATTTTGTTGGGGGTGTGTTATAGGTCGCCCAAGCAGAGTGCATTCTATAAAAGTCTTGAAATTGTAATGATTCCCTGTTGAAGGAAATCATTTTGTTAGGGGATTTCTATACTGATATCTGCAAAAAGAATAGCCCAACCCGCAATCAAATCAAATCAAATTTATTTATATAGCCCTTCGTACATCAGCTGATATCTCAAAGTGCTGTACAGAAACCCAGCCTAAAACCCCAAACAGCAAACAATGCAGGTGTAAAAGCACGGTGGCTAGGAAAAACTCCCTAGAAAGGCCAAAACCTAGGAAGAAACCTAGAGAGGAACCGGGCTATGTGGGGTGGCCAGTCCTCTTCTGGCTGTGCCGGGTAGAGATTATAACAGAACATGACCAAGATGTTCAAATGTTCATAAATGCCCAGCATGGTCAAATAATAATAAGGCAGAACAGTTGAAACTGGAGCAGCAGCACAGTCAGGTGGACTGGGGACAGCAAGGAGCCATCATGTCAGGTAGTCCTGGGGCACGGTCCTAGGGCTCAGGTCCTCCGAGAGAGAGAAAGAAAGAGAGAATTAGAGAGAGCATATGTGGGGTGGCCAGTCCTCTTCTGGCTGTGCCGGGTGGAGATTATAACAGAACGTGGCCAAGATGTTCAAATGTTCATAAATGACCAGCATGGTTGAATAATAGTAAGGCAGAACAGTTGAAACTGGAGCAGGAGCATGGCCAGGTGGACTGGGGACAGCAAGGAGTCCTCATGTCAGGTAGTCCTGGGACATGGTCCTAGGGCCCAGGCCAGTTGAAACTGGAGCAGCAGCATGGCCAGGTGGACTGGGGACAGCAAGGAGTCATCATGTCAGGTAGTCCTGGGGCATGGTCCTAGGGCTCAGGTCCTCCGAGAGAGAGAAAGAAAGAGAGAAGGAGAGAATTAGAGAACGCACACTTAGATTTACACAGGACACCGAATAGGACAGGAGAAGTACTCCAGATAAACAAACTGACCCCAGCCCCCCGACACATAAACTACTGCAGCATAAATACTGGAGGCTGAGACAGGAGGGGTCAGGAGACAATGTATTTATGCACTTTTGTAGATCACTTGCTCTGACCCAAATGATTAAAGGTCCCACCATGGTATGTGAAACAGTGCAAAGTACAATTGACTTAATATTGGTGTCTGATAAATCTAAAATATCGCAGAGTGGAGTAATAGTCTATGGAATCAGAGATAATTTTATTACATTTTGCACAAGGGGGATTTTAAAGATACAGTGGGGAGAACAAGTATTTGATACACTGCCGATTTTGCAGGTTTTTCTACTTACAAAGCATGTAGAGGTCTGTAATTTTTTATCATAGGTACACTTCAACTGTGAGAGACGGAATCTAAAACAAAAATCCAGATGATTTTTAAGTAATTAATTTTCATTTTATTGCATGACATAAGTATTTGATACATCAGAAAAGCAAAACTTAATATTTGGTACAGAAACCTTTGTTTGCAATTACAGAGATCTTACATTTCCTGTAGTTCTTGTCCAGGTATAAACCTATATAAACGTTGACCTGTGCTAGATAGTGTAGGGGTAGACAGTGCCTGGGAAGTTTTTAAATGTAGATTCCTTGATGTGGTCAATGTGATGGCTCCCATTAGACAGATCAGAGTAAAGCAGAGATCTAGCCTTTGGTTTAATCATGAGATTCTCGAATCTATCCAAGCAAGGAATAAGGCCTTTAAAAAATGTAAGAACTCTCAAGCAGCATGATTTTGTCCTATATAAACGTCACAGAAAGGAAGCACAGAGCAGGATGGATGAAGCTAAGAGGGGATACTTTGCTGAGAAAATAATTGAAAACAAAAATGACCCTAAAAAGCTTTGGAAATCATTTAAGGAACTATGATGTAGTAGTACTACCAAAACAAACTAAACAGTATTGGACTGAACATCAAAGGGGAGATGGCATATGACAAATCAGAGGTGGCCAATGAATACAATTTATTTTTTTTACTTCTGTTGCCAGCAAGTTGGTTAGCAAGCTGCCCACCATTTCTGGTTGTATGGAAGTAACCACATCAAGAAGTATTATGTAGAGTTAGGGGTTCAGCCAAACTCTTTTTATTTTGCAAAGGTAGCAACAGCCAAAATAGTCAGTATGCTGGCAGAGCTTAAATGCTCCAAAGCCACAGGCCTGGATAATATTCCTGCAAGGTTTCTAATAGATTCTGCTGAACAAATTGGCGCTTGTATTACGCATATCGTTAATCTCTCTCTTGAACAAGGCACCTTTCCCTATACCTCTGTATAAGAAGGGGATAAAGTCTGACTCTGGGAATTATAGACCTGTATCTATCCTCTGTGTAATATCAAAGATCCTGGAGAGAGTTGTACACGAGCAAATGTATGAATATGTTAACAAACAGGGTCTGATGTGTGATTTTTAGTCGGGTTTTCGAAAAACATACTCCACTGATTCATGTCTATTTTACTTGACTGACTTGACTGACAATTGGCTCATTCATCCCCCTCCTCTCCCCTGTAACTATTCCCCAGGTCGCTACTGCAAATGAGAACGTGTTCTCGGTTAACTTACCTGGTAAAATAACGGATAAATAAAATAAAATAAAAACTTCATAAGGAAAGAGATATAAATATGTGTGGAATGGTACTACTTGACCTACAGAAGGCCTTAGATACAGTTAACCACTGTCTCCTAATCTACAAACTGGAGGCACTGGGGTTAAGCAGTATTCCTCTAGGCTGGGTAAAGTCCTATTTATCAGGAAGGGAGCAAGTAGTAGAGGCTAATGGTTCATTGTCTCAGGCAAAACCAATGAGTTGTGGCATTCTGAAGAGGAGTGTACTTGGGCCTCTGCTGTTTTTATTGTATATTAACAATATGAAAGATGCTTGTTCTTGCCGTCTTTTTCTTTATGCGGATGACTCTACACTTCTGGTGTCTCACAAAAGTTGTCACGTTCTGACCTTTATTTCCTGTTTTGTATTTAGTTAGTATGGTCAGGGCGTGAGTTGGGTGGGCAGTCTGTTTGTTTTTCTAGGTTTTGGGAATTTCTATGTTTCGGCCTAGTATGGTTCTCAATCAGAGGCAGGTGTCATTAGTTGTCTCTGATTGAGAATCATACTTAGGTAGCCTGGGTTTCACTGTGTGTTTGTGGGTGATTGTTTCTGTCTCTGTGATTGCACCAGATAGGACTGTTTTGAGTTTGCACATTTATTGTTTTTTTTTTGTAGTCAGTTGTTCATGTGTACCTTAACATATTAAAAAGAACCATGGACACTTACCACGCCGCGTATTGGTCCTCTGATCCGTTTCGCCTCTCCTCTTCGGAAGAAGAGGAAATTCATTACAGAATCACCCACCCAAATCGGACGAAGCGGCGTGGTAAAGGACAGAGACGACAGCAGCAGCAGCATCAACAACAGAGGCCAGCATCACAGGACTCCTGGACATGGGAGGAGATACTGAACAGAGAGGGACCCTGGGCACAGGCTGGGGAAAATCGCCGCCCCAAAGCAGAGCTGGAGGCAGCGAGAGCTGAGCGGCGGCAATATGAGGAGCCAGCACGGCAGTGCGACCGGTACGAGAGGCAGCCCCCAAAATTTTTTGGGGGGGCACACGAGGTGTGATACTAAGCCAGGTAGCAGACCTGAGCTCACGCCTCGTGCTTATTATAAGCAGCGCATTACTGGTCAGGCACCGTGTTATGCGGTTAAGCGCACGGTGTCGCCAGTGCGTGTCCATAGCCCAGTGTGCTATAGGGCAGCCCCCCGAAAGTGCCATGCGAGTGTGGGCATTGAGCCAGGGCGTATGGTGCCTGCTCAGCGGGTCTGGTCGCCGGTACGCAGTTTTGGTCCAGGTTATCCTGCACCGGCTCTGCGTGCTGTGTCTCTGGTGCGCTACGCACTGCGCTCCGCTCGTGCCGGGCAACTGTGGGAGTGGAGCCTAAGGGAGAGGTGTGTGTAGTAAGCACTAGATCTCTCGTGCTTACCCACAGCCCGGTTCAACCTGTGCCTGCACTCTGGAGGGTCCGGGCTAGAGTAGTTGTCCAGCCTGGGGAAGTGGTGCCAAGGTTGCGCACCAGAGCTCCAGTGCTCCCCCACAGCCCGGTCTTTCAGGCTCCTCCTAACACCAAGCCTCCTGAAGGTCTCCCCAGCCTGGTGGTTCCTGTGGCAGCTCCACGCACCAGGCTGTCTCTCTGTCTCCTTCCTGCAGGTGCTCCCGCCTGTCCGGCGCCGCTGCCGGAGCGTCCCGCCTGTCCGGCGCCGCTGCCGGAGCGTCCCGCCTGTCCGGCGCCGCTGCCTCCTGTGGCAGCTCCACGCACCAGGCTGTCTCTCTGTCTCCTCCCTGCAGGTGCTCCCGCCTGTCCGGCGCCGCTGCCGGAGCCTCCCGCCTGTCCGGCGCCGCTGCCGGAGCCCCTCAGCCCTGGGGCGCCGCTGCCGGAGCCCCTCAGCCCAGGGGCGCCAGAGCCCCTCAGCCCAGAGGCGCCAGAGCTCCTGCCCCTCTGTCCCGAGCTCCTGCCCCTCTGTCCCGAGCTGCCCCTCTGTCCAGTGGGGTCATTGAGAGGGGTTGCCATGGTGAGAAATCCACGGAGGCGGACAATAAGGCGGACTAAGACAATGGTGAAGTGGGGTCCGCGTCCCGCGCCAGAACCGCCACCGCGGACAGACGCCCACCCAGACCCTCCCCTATAGGTCAAGGTTTTGCGGCCAGAGTCCGCACCTTTGGGGGGGGGGGGTACTGTCACGTTCTGACCTTTATTTCCTGTTTTGTATTTAGTTAGTATGGTCAGGGCGTGAGTTGGGTGGGCAGTCTGTTTGTTTTTCTAGGTTTTGGGAATTTCTATGTTTCGGCCTAGTATGGTTCTCAATCAGAGGCAGGTGTCATTAGTTGTCTCTGATTGAGAATCATACTTAGGTAGCCTGGGTTTCACTGTGTGTTTGTGGGTGATTGTTTCTGTCTCTGTGATTGCACCAGATAGGACTGTTTTGAGTTTTCACATTTATTGTTTTTTGTAGTCAGTTGTTCATGTGTACCTTAACGTATTAAAAAGAACCATGGACACTTACCACGCCGCGTATTGGTCCTCTGATCCGTTTCGCCTCTCCTCTTCGGAAGAAGAGGAGTTTTACTTTTGTAATGAATTTCCTATGTTGGAGAGAATACTTAGCACAGAGATTACTAACATTAGCAAATGGCTTGGTTAAAATAAGCTATATCTGCACTGAAGCAATGATTTTTTTGATCCAGACTTAAATTGTGTAGCTCGTCTGAAATCAGAGTGTAGTTAGGGGGTGAGGTGCTGACTACTAAAACCTCTGTTAGCTACATGGGATGTATCCTTGATGGAATCTTGGGAGGTGTGAGCATGGCCAATAAGGTGCTAGGGAAGGTTAATGCCAGAACTAAGTTTTTGGCTAGAAAGTCCAAGCTGTTTAGAACTCCATGATAGTGCTAGCTACTGCCCTCATTCAATGTCATTTTGACTATGCTAGTACTTCCTGGTTTGGGGGCTTATCTAAACTTATTAAAGAGAAGCTCCAGATATAGCCCAGAATAAGCTGATCAGGGTAGTATTGAAGGTGAGTCCACGTACTCACATAGGCAGGAGCTGCTTTCAGGAACTAAACTGGCTGCCTGTTGAGGCTAGGGTGTCCCAGATTAGAGTAGGTTTGGTTTACAGGAGTATTTATGGTCCTGCGCCCAGATATCTAAGTGATTACTTTCCTCGTGTTAGGGATGCACACAATCATATCACCAGATCAAGGGTTTGCTGATGTGGGCTCATACAGGTTCAGGAGTAATGCTGGGTAAGTTACTTTCTTGGATACTGGAGCCTCAGAATGGAATGAGTTGCCTCTGCCTATAAAAACAACGTCCTCTCTGGACAGCTTTAAACATAAAGTAAAAATATGTTTGATGTCCTCTGTGACCGTATGAATAACCCCTATGATGTAACTGGAATGATGAGATAGGTGTTCCTCTTCTATGTTTTTGTTTTATTTCACTGCCATACTGTTTTGATCTTGTCTAGCCATCTTTTCTCTAGAGGAACACAATGGAAATAAGTCCCGGACTTTATTGTGTGTTATCCTCGATGATTTTATTCATGTGCATGTATGGCTTTTAAGTGTTATGTGTGCTTTTTTTTAAATGGTCGAATTAATAAACTAAACTAAAACAAGTCTCCTTGATGAATGTTTGTGAAGTCGTGATTTGTGGTCGTTTGTCATGTCTTGTTAATTGGTTTTGGACCCCAGGAGGATTAGCTAGTGTTACGGCGTTAGCGAATGGGGATCCGAAAAAACACGACAAATTGGAACTCTCCGAGATCAGCACTCCTGCTCTGTGAGGCTTTGTGAATGTGGGCCGGCATCGTTGAGTGCACTTTACTTATGAGTGGTCATGCTGCTTGCATAATGCCGAAGCACTCGAAGCACTCTTAGAGCAAGCGCGCTGACCTGCCCTAAAATTGCTGCTTTAAAATGAACATTTAAAAACATGAAATGAAGTGCAGCTCCATTTAAAATTCATTGTCCGATAGTTTGAGCGAATCCTTTTTTTAAAGGCCTAGCTCTATTTTTTTTACAGGTATTCATTTTTAAACTTAAACTTCTTGGTTAAGATGGTGGGGGGGGGGGGGGGGCATAGCGAGTGCGGTTATTCTATTAAAGTACGGTCTTCTTTCAAAATGTCATGTCTCATGCTCAACAGACAGTAGGAAATAAAAGCTGAATGTGTAGATGAAATATAGAAACATTTACATTTACATTTAAGATCGCCTTTACGAGTTCGACAAGAAAAGCGATCTGCTGAGGCATTTCATCAGTATTATGTCATGTCCATTCATTGTGCCAGGTGACCAAAATTAAAACTTTAGAAACTTTAGGTGGATTTATTTGGTACAGCTCAACAGGATTTTGCTTTCATTGTCCGATCCTACAGTAGTATCATTACATCCCAAAAAGCACCAGAGACCAGCGCAAATAGCATTGTTATTCAGATTGAAATTAAAAACAGTAACGCATTTAACAATTTTTCAAGTTCGGTTTTCATCCAATCAGTTATTGGGAGATCTCATTGCACACTACGCTATAACAAGTGGGTGGGCTCTGTTTTAATCATCTTATGGATTTGTTGATTTACAGCATTACAGACAACGGACATGAATTTGAAACTGATATAAAGTTAGATAATCAGAGTTGGGACTATATGTGCAGGGACACCTTCTGCAAAATCTGAGCAATTAGAATGTCCCAAAGAACTTGAGCCAACATTGTGTCCTTCCCTTACACATTGTTTTTATGATCGTCAATAACAAAATCCCTCTATGCAGGGTGTGAGAATATCGGTAAATAGGTTAATTCATTCTGCGTTTTAACACTTCAGTTTGGACTCCGCTAAGTACATGGCCACTATGTGCGTTAATTCTAATTGTGTATCTGGACACTTCTGTTTCCACTCCACTATAGCCACAGCTTATTTTAGGACACCAAGGATAACATCCACCCCTTTCAGGACAACACAGAACAGTAGAACAATTATGGTGCCCCATCTAGGAAACCTATGATATCTGAAGTACACCTTACTCCCGGAGGGAAAGCATCAACAATGTCTGCTGTCCTGACAGAAACAACCTATCATGATTAGCTGGGAGGTTTTGAAAGTGCAGGGTCATTCAAGTACTTCTCAAAATATACATAATTAATACAAAAGGAGGGGACTTGAATCCTAGGATTGAACCCGAGGAACAATAGTTTGTCCCTGTGGTCCTCCTATTCAAAAGTAGCCTCGACAAGATAGCTGCTACAGCTACACAGATTCTGAAGTGAGTTATTCCCCGATTCGTCAGCCTAACGAAAGCACAAAAAATACCCATTGCCATATCCCCTCAAAGAAATAACTGAAGTTCTCATATTAGTACTTCATTTCCTATTCTTTTACATGTTAATAAAAAGCCCATTGTGTGGATTCAGAAGCAAAGAGCGAAAATTGCACAATTCACCCTTCATTAAGAATGAACAACTATTACATATTGCCATGGGATAAATAATCAGGTTCACTCTCTCAAGTTGCACTCTTTCATCACATGTACAGCTGTTTCTCAAGATCTTGCACACAAATGAAATGCTATTGAGCCCACACTACTACACTGTCTGAGCCAATAACTACATGTTTTCTGGTAAGTTTTAATTACAATACTGGGTGGGGTGAATATAATTTACATGACATACGTTATTTTTTTTGTTAACTAGTAAATAGTAGCCTACAGCAAAGTGTGTTTAAATAATTCATAACTTGTTAACCTCTTCGAGATAGGGGGCGCTCTTTTAATTTTTGGATAAAAAACATTCCCATTTTAAACAAGATATTTTGTCACGAAAAGATGCTCAACTATGCATGGAATTGACAGCCTTGGAAAGACAAAACTCTGACGTTTCCAAAACTGCAAACATATTATCTGTGAGTGCCCCAGAACTAATGCTACAGGCGAAACCAAGATGAAGTTTCATACAGGAAATGCCCCAGATTCTGAAGGCGCTGTGTTCCAATGTCTCCTTATATGGCTGTGAATGCGCCAGGAATGAGCCTGCGCTCTCTGTCGTTTCCCCCCATTGTCTGCAGCATTGTGACGTGTTTGTAGGCATATCATTGGAAGATTGACCATAAGAGACTACATTTACCTGGTGTCCCACCCGGTGTCCCGGCACGACCCGGCGCGTTCCATTTCTTCAGAAGAGAAAGTAAACTTCGACGATGGATTTTATCGTCGATAGATATGTGAAAAACACCTTGAGGATTGATTCTAAACATCGGTTTGCCATGTTTCTGTCGATATTATGGAGTTAATTTGGAAAAAAGTTTGCGTTTTAATTACTTATTTTTTTATTTTTTTCCTTACCCAAACGTGATGAACAAAACGGAGCGATTAGTCGACACAAATAATATTTTTTGTAAAAATCGGAACATTTGCTATCTAACAGAGTCTCCTCATTGAAAACATCTGAAGTTCTTCAAAGGTAAATTATTTTATTTGAATTATTTTCTGTTTTTTGTGGAAAATGTTGCATGGTGAAAGAGACATAATACTATGCTAGGCTATCAATACTATTACACAAATGCTTGTTTAGCTATGGTTCAAAAGCATATTTTGAAAATCTGAGATGACAGTGTTGTTAACAAAAGGCTAAGCTTGAGAGCAAATAGATTAATTTCATTTCATGTGCGATTTTCATGAATAGTTAACGTTGTGTTATGCTAATGAGCTTGCTGATAGATTTACACAATCCTGGATACAGGTTTTTTTTCGTAGCTAAACGTGACGCAGAAAACGGAGCGATTTGTCCTAAACAAATAATCTTTCAGGAAAAACTGAACATTTGCTATCTGAGAGTCTCCTCATTGGAAACATCCGAAGTTCTTCAAAGGTAAATTATTTTATTTGAATGCTTTTCTGGTTTTTGTGGAAAATGTTGCATGGTGAAAGAGAGGCATAATCCTATGCTAGGCTAGCAATACTGTTACACAAATGCTTGTTTAGCTATGGTTCAAAAGCATATTTTGAAAATCTGAGATGACAGTGTTGTTAACAAAAGGCTAAGCTTGAGAGCAAATAGATTCATTTCATTTCATTTGCGATTTTCATGAATAGTTAACGTTGCGTTATGGTAATGAGCTTGAGGCTGTAGTCACGATACCAGATCCGGGATGACTCGACGCAAGAAGTTAACAATGTCTGCTAGTTAGTTTTTCTACCATGTGGGTTTTAGCTTTCTTGAGCCTGCTAACTGAGGAGTGTTAATTCACCTGTTTCCATACATGTTTAATTCTAAAATATTTATCTTACAAAGGAGTTGTTTAATCTAACTGCTTAACTATTTATCTGTACATGGAATTGTATTAGTTTATTTTTACTCATTTTTACAAGAAAACGCCATGGACACTATCTGATGTGTGGAGACATTTCACTGCAGCTAACATTTCACTGCAGCTAATGTAGAAGGAAAAGCTGTGTACATTTGCAAATACTGTGCCAAATCGTATGTGAAGAATGCAACAAAGATGCAGAATCAGCTGGCAAATTGCATAAAGTTCCTCAGCGCTCACAACAAGCAACTTTTGACAAAAGTCCCTCTACTTCTATTCGAGGTGAAAATTATGAATCAGAGACCTTATCGATAGCAACAGCTCATGGTCCTCCTGGAATCAGAAGTTTTTTTGACTCAATGGAGGAACGTAGAGAAATGCTGATGAATGTCTTGCTCGAGCTGTGTATGCAACTGGTTCACCTCTTATGCTCACAGGCTGTGTATTGGAAGAGATTTCTGAATGTTCTTGGCCCAGCATACACCTCTCCAACCAGGCATGCTTTATCTACTCATTTGCTGGATGCAGAGTTCAACAGAGTTCAAGTGAAGGTCAAGCAAATCATAGATAAAGCAGACTGTATTGCAATCATCTCCTATGGGTGGTCGAATGTCCGTGTGCAAGGAATAATTAACTACATCATCTCCACCCCTCAACCAGTATTCTACAAGACCACAGACACAAGGGACAACATACACATCGGTTTCAAAATTGCAGATGAGTTGAAGGCAGTCATCAATGGCCTTGGACCACAGAAGGTATTTGCACTGTTGACAGCCTATGGTTGCGAACATGAAGGCTGCTTGGAGGAGTCCTACCCTCACATCACACCCATTGGCTGTGCTGCTCATACATTGAATCTGCTCCTCAAGGACATCATGGCACTGAAAACATTGGATACACTCTACAAGAGAGCCAAGGAATTGGTTAGGTATGTTAAGGTTCATCAAGTTAGAGCAGCAATCAACCTCACCAAGCAAAGTGAGAAGAATAAAGCTGCCCAGCAACACCCAGGTGAGGTGGTGTTGTCATCATGTTTGCCAGTCTCCTGGAGGGGAAGGAGTCTCTCCAAAGAAATGGCCATATCACATTCTGTCGATATGAACAGCCACATCAAGAGGATCCTCCTGGATTATGTATTTTGGGAGAGAGTGGTAAGCAGCCTGAAACCTATAGCAGTAGCCATTACACGGATTGAGGGAGACAATGCCATCCTGTCTGATGTTCAGACTCTGCTTGCAGATGTTAAAGAAGAAATCCGTACTGCCCTGTCCACTTACCTGTTGCTCCAAGCAGAGGAAACTGCAGTTCTGAAATACATCAATAAGCATGAAGACTTCTGCCTGAACCCCATACATGCCACAGTGTACAAGTTGGACCCCAAGTATTCTGGCAAGAACATCCTGTCTGGTACAGAGATCAATAAGGCCTATGGTGTCATCACTACCGTGTCTCGCCACCTTGGCCTGGAAGAGGGCAAGGTTCTTGGCAGTCTGGCAAAGTACACTTCCAAGCAAGGACTTTGGGATGGAGATGGAATATGGCAGTCGTGCCAACATATGTCATCAGCCACTTGGTGGAAGGGACTTTGTGGATCTGAGGCTCATTCCCCTGTTGCCTCCATTACTCTCCAAATCCCACCAAAATCAACTGCCTCTGAGCGCAACTTGTCCTTGTTTGGGAACACACGCACCAAAGCTCGCAACAGGCTGATCAGTACAAGGCTTGAAAAATTGGTGGCCATCCGTGCAAATTTGAGGCTTTTTGAGCCTGACAACGAGCCATCCTCAACAAGGTTGGGAAGTGACAGTGAAGATGAGGCCTGATGTTCAAGAAGTGGACATTGAGGAGGTCCAGGGAGAAGACACGGAAGCCTGAGAGGAAGACAACCAAAGCTTTAGTTTCTAGACTATCATTTTACAGATGTTGAAAACATATATATATGCCATTTAGCAGACGCTTTTATCCAAAGCGACTTACAGTCATGTGTGCATACATTCTACGTATGGGTGGTCCCGGGGATCGAACCCACTACCCTGGCGTTACAAGCGCCATGCTCTACCAACTGAGCTACAGAAGGACCACACTACAGAAAAACAAGGTATAAAATCATGTTTGATGCACTCTGAAAACAATGTTTTAAACATATTCTTAATTCCCACAGAAAGTTTCCACCTCTGAACATTCCCCAAAATGTGCAACCCTACACACAACATTTAATGATTTGAGTTAGTTCATATAAGCAAATCAGTCAATTGAAATAAATAAATTAGGCCCTAATCATGCCTTGTAGTGCATTGGCCCAGCCACATGGGAGCCAGGCCCAGGCCCAGCAAATCAGAATTAGCCCCCCCCCCACAAAAGCGCTTTATTACAGACAGAAATACTCCCGTTTCATCAGCTGTCGCTGGTCTCAGACAATCCCGCAGGTGGTCTGGTGTGGTTACATGTCGTCTGCAGTTGTGAGGCCGGTTGGACATACTGCTAAATTCTCTAAAATGTGGTGAAAGGTGGCTTATGGCAGAGAAATTAACATTCAGCTATCTGGCACCAGGAAAAATTCCTGCAGTCAGATTTTAGTGGCCGTTTATTGTCCCCACACAAGGTGCACCTGTGTTAAGATCATGCAGTTTAATCAGCTCCATGATTTGTCACACCTGTCAGGTGAACGGATTATCTTGGCAAAGGAGAAATGCTCACTAACAGGGATGTAAACAAATGTGTGCCCCAAATTTGAAAGATAAACTTGTTTGTGCGTATGGAACATTTCTGGAATCTTTTATTTCAGCTCATGGGACCAAGACCTCACGTTTTGCATTTACAGTGCCTTTGTAAATTATTCAGACCCCTTGACTTTTTCCACATTGTTACATTACAGCCTTATTCTTAAATATTTGTTTCCTTTAATTTACACACAATTCCCAATAATGACAAAGCAAAAAAAGGTTTAGAAACTTTGCAAATAGTAACCGGAAATATCACAACTATAAGTATTCAAACCATTTACTCAGTACTTTAAAGCACATTTTGGCAGTGATTACAGCAACAAGTATTCTTTGGTATGATGCTACAACCTTGGAACACCTGTATTTGGAGAGTTTCTCCCGTTCTTCTCTGCAGATCCTCTCAAGCTGTCAGGTTGGATGTGGAGCGTTGCTGCACAGCGATTTTCAGGTCTCTCTATACATGTTTGATTGGGTTCAAGTCTAGGCCACTCAAGGACTGAGACCTGGGCTGAGCTACTCCTGCATGGTCTTACCTTGTGCTTAGGGTCATTGTCCTGTTGGAATCTAAAACCTTTGTCCCAGTCTGAAGTCCTGAGCAGGTTTTAATCAAGGATCTCTGTACTTCCAGAGAATCTGGTTTCTCATGGTCAGAGTCTTCAGGTGTCTTTTGACAAACTCCAAGCGGGGTGTCATGTGCCTTTTACTGAAGAGTGGCTACCATCTGGCCAATCTACCATAAAGGCCTGATTGGTACTGCAGAGACTGTCGTCTTTCTGGAAGTTTCAACCATCTCCACAGAGGAAGTCCAGAGCACTGTCCAAGTGACCAGATTTTTGGTCAGCTCTCTGATCAGGGACATTCAATGCGGCAGACATTTTTTTGCATCCTTCCCCAGATCTGCACCGACACAATCCTGTCTGAGCTCTACGGACAATTCCCTCGACTTCATGGCTTGGTTTATTCTGATATTCACTGTCAATTGTGGGACCTTAGCTGTGCCTTTCCAAATCATGTCCAATCAATTAAATGTACCCCAGGTGGACTCCAATCATGTTGTAGAAACATCAAGGATGAGCAATGGAAACAGGATGCACCTGAGCTCAAATTCAAGTCTCATAGCAGAAGGTCTGAATACTTGTAATTAATGTATCTGTTAATAGTTGCTAAATTTAGAAAAACCTTTACCTTTCATTATGGGGTTGTGTGCAGATTGCTGAGGAATTTATTTTAATCTATTTTAGAATAATGCTGTAACATAACAAAAATGTGGAAAAGTAAAGCGTTCTGAGTACTTTCCATGTATTTTGTTCAGTATAGGTAATCTGGGAAGAGAGGTACACATCCGCCATTTGATTTTCAGATAAAACCATGAAGACTGAAAGGCAGCAGTTTGCCTCAATTTATGCTGTAGATTAGCACACTATTTAGGGTTCCTGTTTTCCCCACTAGGTTCCCTTCAAAGTTCACTGCTCAAACTTGTGAGTGTTAGCCATTTTATTCAAACATGTCCCATATAAAGATTAACATTAAGATCTTAAAGATTATGACTTTAACACATACATAGTAAAATACCACAGAAAACACCATAAATATTTTCAGTAGAGTATGAACATTTTAAATTAATTATACATCGTCCCTCTTAACATTCAAAATGCCCTTTAATTCGTCAAACTATTGAATACGTGACAACAGAAGTCCCAGCAACAGCTGAACCCTCATTAACCAGGTGATCAAGTGCTCCATTAGATGTACAGACTAAACTGAAGGACTATCAGAGACAAACACACTTCACCATCTAGGGCCCTGTTCATGAGGGTGTAACAGAGAACATTCAAATAGGAATGTATTGTCCAGAACAAATATGATTGTCTCAGACAGAATAGGGGATCGTGAATCAGCTCTGTCCATTAGCTTTCAAAACACACCTCAGGACTCCTTTAGGATGGCCACTCCTGTATAAATGCTGCCATCTAGGGGGTATATTGATTATGTTACACATTGGAGAAGGCCGTCAACATTGATCCAGTCAGGACAACACAGGAGGCTACTATGAAGATTGAACAGTTTACCAAACCCTGAAACAAAACAAGCATTAGTCAATACAGCAAATATCTGGTGGCATGTCACTGTCAAATTGGGTTGGCACAGGCTAACCATAATGTGAGCGGAATGGTGTTGAAAAGGGAGGGGCATGCATAAGAGCAACAGGATATAAAATATATGACATTGGGCAAGCTAATCAGAACTAAATGATACTCAGCCGGGGTCAAAAAGGGATGGGATGACCAGCTACTTCAAAATCAGCACGGTTTGTATTACATTTGGAAATTCTAGGGCAAAAACTTTATTTAGAAAATTGCGTGGAACTGGATTTCATCTGTCCGCAAAATGACATAAATGGCTGAGAGTTCATACTTCAATTTCAGCAATTGTCAAGTGTGCCTTGTTCCCAGAAGCTGAGGCAGTTTCTTAGACTAATAAATCAGCTAAATTTGCTCACTCCGGGACACTTACTTTGACTTCTTTGAAAACCAGACTTCCCCACAGAGCTGCAACTAGACAATTACCCTAGAAAGAGGAATTATGTTAATTGAAATGATTGGATCACTTACATGTTTAAAAAGCACCATTGTCAGGTCCTCTCCATTTAGCATTACCGGGAACGGTAGCACATTTTCAAGAAACTGACAATGGCGCAAATTTTATTCTGTAAAAAAACATCACCAAATCTCAATGTCATAACCTATACACAGACATAGGCACAAGTTATGTGCTATACAAACTGAGTCATTTAGCAAAAACACACTACATGACCTAAAGTATGTAACCTGCTCGTCGAACATTCACTCGAAAATCATAGGCATTAATATGAGATGGTCCCCTCTTTGCTGCTATAAACCCCTCCCCTCTTCTGGGAAGGGTTTCCACTAGATGTTGGAACATTGCTATGAGGACTTGCTTCCATTCAGCCACACGAGCATTTGTGAGGTC